>NW_028297108.1:7926462-7960981 GCF_055798465.1 Pogonomyrmex barbatus
AGTGTCATATGTTGATATCAATCCATTGTGTAAATCCAATGTGTAAATCCATTGTCAATCAGGATCGTGGCGACTTTGTCTTCTTTTTTTTAATTTTTTTATTTACTTTTGATCATTATTATATATTTATTCTATTGTTGTTTATTGTTATGTGTTAAATTTTTATGTCTTTATTTATTATTTATATTTAGACTTGATTCGATAGGAATCTGTTATTTATATTAATTAGATAAAATTAAACTTATATTTATTTTCGACTGGAAAGAATTCAGTGAAGGCGAAATGTCTCGATATTCGTCTCAATAATTTAATAAGCGATCTTTGTTTTTATTCTTCACTTATGCGTTCATCCTTGGTTCTTAAAATTATTCGTTGCTTCCAATAACAAGTTTGATTTGATTATATTTTTATAATTAATTTTTAATAATTACGAATTTTTTCAAATATTTAACAAAACAAATATAAAATTGTTTAGGAAATATTTCATTTACTATAAAAGCTTGTAAAATCAAGAATGTTTTCTTGAGAAACAGTAAAGAGAAACAGTAAAAACAAAAAATACAAAAAATACAAAATAACGTAACAAATCCATTTCTTTCAGATCATTATCGGAATAGATAGCAAATAGACATATTATTTTTCTGATATGACATATATTTTTAATTAAATGTTATATGAACTTTAACTTTTTATTAATATCATGAGACTGAGATTTCAAATAAAAATTCAGGTTTTTATAAAAGACAAGTCACATCGCACATATATCAATCGCATTATAATTTCTAGCAAAAGCATTCATTTTTTAAGTATACAATATTTGCACACATATAATATAATAACTTGGAAGAATTATACTTGCATATTGCACCAGATCATTCAATACATTATACTCTACAATTAGTATATTGCTTTGAGAATTGCCGATAACATTGTAACATGTTAAATGATATACCTTTTATTCTCTATTGTCACAAATAATACAATTTTCAAATTGTATATAAGTTTTGTTATTGCTCTATTTGTGTGTTCCTTTGTTATCTATAAGTTTGAAGTTATAATCGAGGAATCTTATACTTCTAGATTTTGCTTCTGCATCTAATTTTTAAAATAACGATTTTATTATTTATTTCATGTAATTTATTTTTAAATATTCTTAATCCACATAAAATAATTTGGACAATAGAAAATTTATATAATTAATCGAATTATTTATATAAATAATTATCATAATTATAATAATTAAATATAACACAGAGATATTTATAAATATATAATATATATATACTGAATATTTCTGTGTGTGTGTGTGTGTGTGTGTGTGTGTGTGTGTGTGTGTGTGTGTGTGTGTAACGCTGAATATCAAATTTCAAAATATTAATCAAGTCAAATTCCAAAATATCAAAAAAATATATATATATATAAAATATAATAAAAATTCACACAATAGCGAATGTATCATGCCAAATCATCAAAAAATAAATTATAGACATACAAAGATAACAACATTAGCAATATGCTTATTGGTTTTGTATAATTTGGATTAAAATATCATGGAGAGAAAAAAGAGAAACAGAAGGAAGATATTAAACTCTTAATGTTCTTTATTATATGCATTAATGTGATATCAGTAGATAATTATTACAAAATATATTGATAATACTAAAAATATATAGCATACATAAAACGAAATTTAAGTTTCTAGTAATAAACTAGTAAGTTCATAATAATAAACAGTTACATATGTTATATAATTTTCATACATTAGGACAACAACAATTCTATCTTTCTTTCCTGTCTTAATATATTAAAGATAAGCATGTGAAAATCAATGTTATATCTATCTTTATATGTCCATAAGACAAATACAGATGAAATATCAAATACAAATAATATAAATAATGCATAAAAAATAATTTAAATTAAAAAACTCTTAATGATAAACTGTTACTTACTGATAAACTGATAAACTAGTTACTCCAGTTATTTTATAAAAACATGTTAAACAATAATAATATTCGTTAGTGTTTATGCATTCTAATACATTCTAAAAAAATATAAATATTAAAATATCAGTATATTATACAGGAATGAATAAGATCGACTAGGGCAAGTATCAAACAACTTTTGATTAATTGATAAGAACACTAAATAAAGCAATAAATGTGAAAAAAACGATATAACTTTAAGTTACTAAACTTTAAGTTATTAAAAATAATTCTATAAATATTAAAAAAATTTCTAATAAGAAATTTGAAGATGTATATTGTATTTATGTTATTATTATAAATAAATATACATAAAAATAAAATTTATATCATTGTTACATTTATCCAAATTTGTTTCATAACTTTTACAAAACTTGTGAAAAAAATAATATCTTTAAAAGTATCAATATATAAAATTGAATTGTAAAAAATAAATATTAATGTCAAATAAATCTATTAAAATTATTGATCTTGAATTATGTGTTGGAATATAAATTAAACAATTTTATATTGAAAACATTGAAATCTTTGAATAAAATAATTAAATTTTACATTCTAACATAATTTACATAATTTAATTTCTTAGACCACATCATATATTGTTTCATATATTAATAACTTAATATACTGTATTGTACAATATGTAAGTAAAAATAGTATATAAAAATCGACAATTCTCTCGAATAAAATAATATCAAATACCTGATATAATCAGGTAATGGGAGCACATTTGAGGAACAATTTTACTTTCTTGTCTTTTCTAATATAGAAATGTAAAATATGATAAAATTGTATTTTATTTCCAATAAATATCAAAAATGTATTTTATATTGATCTCATAATATTAATAATTATAATATTTATAATATTATGAAATTAAAATTATATATTACAAAATTATTATAAAATAAAAATAAAATATTATAAAATTATAATATTTTTGGGATATTTTAATCATTGTTATCACTGATTAACATTATAACTCTTATCATAATGTCAACAAATTATTAAAATTCAAATATGTATATATGATCTCTTACCTATTAATTTTATAAAAAATAAAATAAAATATAGAAAAATATAGTAAAATATAGAAAAGAAAAATAATATTATGTGGAAAAAATCATATGGAGAAATTGAGGTTACTTCCACAAGTATTGCTAACATATTGTACTTTTCATAATCATAAAAACTTACAAAGTTCAATTTCTTTTATTATTTAGAATAATAAAAATATAGTATAAAATATCCTGTTCGTATATACATATATACATATGTACATATGTAGATATGTATATGTGATGTGTGTACGCGCGCGCGCGCGCGTGTGTGTATGATGTATGTATGTATGTATGTATGTATGTATGTATGTATGTATGTATGTATGTATGTATGATGTATGTATGTATGTATGTATGTATGTATGTATGTATGTATGTATGTATGTATGTATGTATGTATGTATGTATGTATGTATGTATGTATGTATGTATGTATGTATGTATGTATGTACGTACGTATGTATGTATGTATGTATGTATGTACGTATGTATGTATGTATGTATGCATGTATGTATGTATGTATGTATGTATGCATGTATGTATGTATATATGTATGTATGTATGTGCAGGATATTTTATACCATATCACTGTGATTTGGTCGATTCACTATCATGTTGTATATTCGATTTTACGTTGTATTTCGATATTTATGATATTTATTGAAAATGATAATATAATTCTATTTTATTATGCAAATGAATCAAATTATACTAGGTATCAATGTTTACTTTAAATTGGTATTTATATACCTCTTGTTTCATTCATTGTCTGATATATGATGTGATGTAGTAAAATTAACAATAAATGATTCAGTTGATTACAATATAATATATATTTATGTATTTGCAGTAATATTTTATCTACTTATTGGCAAACTTTCCAAAATTGTCGATAAAAGTATTCGATAAAAAGTAGGTATTTTTCAAAAAAGAGAAACTTGAACTTAATTATGAATATTTTCATCTTTTGCACAAATTATAGAAACCTTTTTTGATTGCCATATAAATAATAGCGAGAAAAAATTAATCAGATGACTGAGCCATAAAAAAGATTTTAGTAGTAAGATAGATAAATAATGCTTCACTGATAATTAATGACAATTATTACTCAAAACTTAAATGTGTGCTCTGTTTGCCTATTCGGAAAAAAAGATTCAAATTTTATAAAAATTGGACAAAATAAGATGATCTATTTTAAAAAAGACAAAACTAATTGCCTTTGTTTGCATTATTAGGAAATACTTCCAAAATTTCAGTCTATTTTTTAAAGCTTTGAATACTGGAATCAAATTGCTATAAACCTACAAAATATGCACGAGTTTTTTTATGATATGGAGACTTTAAATACTTATATATGTAAATATATGATGTATAAGATTATATTGTAATCCCAGTAAATAGTTGACCAAGCATACTGCATAGATGACACATATATGAAGTGGATGCTACCGCTTTCTTTTCATACCCTTACGGTATCCTTTACCAAACCAACCTGGATTCTTTGGAGATGCTACAGGAGTGTCCGCGCGAATTACTAATGCATCTTCTTCTTGTTTTTGCTCATTTTCGGTTTTTGTTGGTACTGGACAGTCCCCATCACGTTGATAATACAAACAAGTAAGGGAGCCCTCATGCTCCATACAAAATGAACAAGCTGGCTTCGGCTTTGGTGCTTCTGCCGGCGTATTTGGTACTTGTATGAAGGGATAATAAAATAATGGTGTCAATTGAGGATACATGTACATGGGGGGAAATGGCAAGCCCATAGATAAAAATGGTAATGCGGCAAAAAAGGGTGCTGGATAGGTAGTTGTTATATCAGCCATTGCTATAGGTGATATGCAGTCCTCTTCATCAGTTCGTTGCACTGTACATTTAACATTCTCATCACTGCTTTGGCTTAAAGGTTCCTTCTTGATTTCTGGCTCCTCAAGACATGGTTGAGTCGTAGTAAGCTGTTCACAGTTTTGAAGTTTCACTGCATGAAAAAAGATTGGATCCTTTGTGCGATTATAATGTGGTATCTCTAATCCCAGATGATTCATAACTTTCTTCATCACTTCATCACATTTTCCATTTATCTTTAAAACTGCATTCTCATCTTTTGGAGTCCATTGCAAATTGACAATGTAAAGGGAAGCCCTTTTCTGAACGGGCTTATCCATTTGCCACAACCATGGATACTTTTTAAGAACTTTCAGACTAGAACCCAGACATAATATGACATCTGCTTGTTTCGCAGCTCTAGTTGCTCCGCTCCAATTGATTGGCCAAGGCAGATTACCTCTTTCGCCGAAATGGACAATTGAATCTTGCAATGTCGAATTACATCTGTGACATAATCTTCCTGTACCGTGTTGATATCGCGCAGTCTTTTCAGTAACATCAAAAAGTCTCCAGTATTCTCTAGATGGCTTGCATATTCTACAAACTTCTACATACATATTACCATGAACTTCAGATAAAAGATTACGCGGAATACCACTGCGTAAATGTAATCCGTCACAATTTTGAGAAACCACATGTTTGAGAACTCGTGCTTTATACAACGCATAAATGGCCATATGCGTCAATGTTGGCTCAGCTTGACTTAAATCGTGATTCCTTGAAAATAACAAAATATAATACAAAGTTATTCATATTTAAATATTTATATGTAATGTCAATAGGCTTTTATATCTTTATGTTATGTTGTGCCATTGATAAAGATATATATGATGTAAAGTGTAGACAAATGATATTGATAAATAAAATTGATATGAAATAAGAAATATAAATAAAAACAAGAATATGATATTCTCTACATTATTTTTCTCTACTTTATTTTTTCCTTTTAAATTTCACCGCACAGTCTTGATTTACTAAAAAATAACAAGACAAGAAAAAATTATTTATCACAAGATTAAATTAAGACAATTCTTACCCGATATCTTTTCCTTGCTGCATACGAGTCCAAACTCCATTAGTTCCTCTGTAATCTGGAATAGATGCTGCTGTACTGATACCAGCACCAGTGTAAACTGCGAGTGACGTTGCTCTACTGATTGCTGCTGCCAAGCGCATACATTTTTCCTCCAAGATCTCAGGTGCATCTTCAACTTCCTCTAATCGTGCCTTTATTCTATCTCGTTTCTCTTGTCTATAAAAATAAACACAAAGAAATTATAAATAGTTATATATTTCACTTAAGATTATATATTAAATAACATATCAATGCTCATATTAATTATATTTTAAATTATTATTTAAATTATATTTATATTATGACTGTGAATTATCAATAGAATTATCAACAGAAGATATAATGTATAAAACATATAAATGTTATTAAAATTATAATTTTTCTATATCTTGCTTCAATACCTCGTGGCTATTTTTTTATTTTCTGGTTAACTTGTGATTTAGGCTTAATCTGATGATAATATAAAAATTATTTTTCTATTTATAGTTAATCACTGAACTGATCATTTTATATAACTAATAATTTTAACGATTAGCTTTATCAATTTACTCATTAATCACAAATAGAAAATCATAATTTTTACGTCATATCAGATTAAATCTAAATCATAAGTCAATGGTTAACCAGAAAATGAAAAACTAGGTCCACAGGTAAAATTTAAATTTATTTGTTGCATAAAGTCGCAAAAATTGAAAAAAGAAATAATATAGGAATACCTATACAAAAATTTAACTCTGTTTAAAGGCAAATTTAATTATGGACGACAACGTCAAGTAGCTACGAATAATTATTTAAAAAAATTAGCTGCTCGTAATGTAGCCATTACCGTAAGTTAACCTCTTTCACTACATCGCTGCAGGAAGCAAGTATCCCGGTTTCCTCTGCCGTCCTGTCGATTTCGGATTTTTGCAAAATCGCTGCCACCTGAGACAAGAACGTTAATATCTTAATGAGATTTATTTGTGTACGATGCGTTTATCAACGTAATATTACGGATGAAGGATCAAACATATTCGGACAACACACTAGTAATAATCCTGCAAGATCGTATAATAGTAACTCACGTACCTTTTTGAAGGTGGCCACTCGTTCGTCTTTGACTTTAAAAGCTTTCAATGCGGCGGTACGTCTTCGCGACAGAAATCTCTCGTCCCTCGTCTCCTCCATCTTTAATCAAAACGTTGACAGTGACGTACCATTATCCATGCTTGATACGCCACGTTTTGATCGCAATTGCGTCGGTTTTTTTGATGGATAAGAACCGATGTAAGTTTGTACCGATGTACTTGGCGAATAGCACTTTGCACTTTACAGTATCATTTAAATCGTCCTACGTTTTGTTTGTCTCGATATTATTGATAACGAATGATTATACGAGATTACGATGACATGACATATGACACGAGAAGTCGGCTCGGCATCAGAATAGCTTAAGGTTATGACTGCGTTCCGATGTTCGCTACTAGTACTAGAAATCTATAATATATGCGACATAAATTATATTTTCGGAAATGACAGTGAATATTGGATTGCAAATTGTGTATAAGAAGATTAAGGGCCTATTCAGACAAATTTATAATTATGTGTATAAAGTCCATATTCTGAATTCTCTTTTATTGATAAAAGTGCTTGTAAAAGTGGGAGCGTCTCGTTTGACCACGTTACAATTGGACATAACCACTTAGAGACCGATGTCTGGAGATTTTCCGCTAGATCAACCAATAAAAAAGTTTTATTTTAAATTGGCCATCGACAATGCGAGCAATGTTGAGCGTCATGCATTATAAAATTGTAAACAAATTGACCAACCAGAGTTTACTTGTTTTTCTCATGGTTCAAAAATATTCGATTGATTGATCAATTTGCTTATGTCTTACGATTACGACAAAAATTTTTTCACGTGCAATGGTCTTTAGGTTCTAATTATGAAAGAAATTTTCTTACGTCCAATAAATATATTACTACAGATTCTAAAATTAGGGAAAAATCACAAATAACATAAATATATATATGCATAATAGCTAATTCTTATCGATATTTATTCGCGAATTTTTTAAATTATAGATTCAATTTAGTTTTAAAAAAAATTATTAAAATTCATGATGTTCCGCCAAGTCTAATCCTCACCAAAAACTGAAAATGTAACCATGGCTACAATTCAACACATTTCTTCCTAAAAAGTTGTGTTAATTTTTATTCAATTTTTGTTTATATTACTTAATATTGGCCTAATCTATAATCTAATTTAAAAACTTGCTAAGCCAGCTCCAACTAAAAAAAAAACTAAAAAACAAAAAAAAATCATTGTTTATCTCTTGTCGAAAGTACAATACGATTACGAATTAATTTCACTTTGGAAATATGTCTGATGATTTATTAGCGAAGGAAAAAGAGTTTCACAGGTTGAATCGTAATCTTCAATTGAAGACATGTGATATAATGAAAAAAGTAGATTCAATCGTGCATGCTTGTGCCACCAATGATTTGCTTGACAATATAAATCAAACATCTTCAAATATTGTGATAAAAAATGCAAAACGTATACGTCCAAAAGATATATCAAATATAAATAAACAATTGAAAACATTGAATAAAGTTTCTGAAAGTCCATTAAAAGAATGCATCGATAACACTGAGATTTCGCCAAAAAATGATAACATAGGAAGTAAGGCTATTATAATTTTACTCAAAAGCAAGATAGATATGCTGTATAAAAAATTACAAGAAGTACAACTTGAGTATAATAATAAGGTAATTTTTTTCATTTCATTCATTTCGTTGTTCAGGATTGTATGTTATTACCTTATTGTACAATACTTGCACCAATTATAAATAAGAAAGCACTTGGAAAAATTAAAATACAAATAATTTTAATAAAAAAAGATGAAAATAAATTTCTGAAACAATTGTATTCATACACATAGTGCGATTGTTGTAAAGAATTAGAAGTGGAAAAGAAGAAACTTGAAGATATTCAAATTAAACTACGTAACCAAACAGAAACATTAAATGATACAATTACAAAACTGGAAAATTTAAATTCAGATGTACTATCAGACTGTCAAGTTTTAAAAAATGAAAATACTACTTTAAAAAAGGTATTTCTATATCTTTTTTATTGTAATTATGTTGTATTTTATAATTGATTTATAAGTCATTAATTCATTAAAGATATTCTTCTATAGGATTTAGAGAGTCTTAAAAAAGAAATAAAAATGTTAAATCAACAATCAACTAATCTTGATATGAGATTAAATAGATCACTAGAAAATAACGAGAAACTTAAAAATACATTGAAATATAGCCAGACAGAAGAAAAGGTATAAATATACTCTAACATATTAAATGTTGGATCTAATTTATTTGTTTACAACACATGAATCATACACACACACACACACACACACACACACACACACACACACACACACATATGTATATATATATATATAAATTTCTATAATTAAAAACAAAAATATTTATATGTCATATGTGCACTTCTTATATTGGAATATTAAGTTGGTATTAATTATGTAATTATATGATTACAAATATTATTCTAGAGTTTCATCCATTTTTATACATATTAGCTTTTATTATTTTTATAGAATTTTTTTCATTTTTACATAATATTCAATTTAATAATGTCGATCACCACTGTCGGTACAGCAGTCGACGTGTTGATAAAATTAAATTAAAGTTAGTACAATGTAAGTGACTTGTATTATCTTGTAGGAATTAAGAAATCAGATTAGGAAATTACAGGAAGATAAGAAATTAATTATAAAAAATTTAGAAAAACAACGATCAGAATTGATGCTTATGTTCAAGAAACAAACGCTACTCATGAACAATTTAAAAAAACAAAATGTACGTACTACATTTCATTAATTTCCCTGATTTGTGCAAAATGTTGCAAATTATTACAATTTTATAATTTTTTAGATGCTTTTAATGGCAAATGGACAAATTTACTTAACAAAGGAAGACTTTGCAAAATTATTAGAATGGAAACCTCAAAATACCTCTAATATGTCGTAATAACATAATAATAGATATGTTTTTCTATATATTTAGTCTATAAAATCTGTATTTCTCTTAGATTATATAATTTTTCTTTTGATCATTTCATCACTCAGTGAAGAAGAGTACGTTTTTAAAAAATATCTTGCATAAAATATTTAATGCAATAACTATCTTATATTTGTATACGAAAAATGAAATTTATTCTATTTCGTTCTTTCATCTTATAAAATCATCTTATAATTTGTATTTTATATATTATAGAACAAATCAAAGTTAAAATATATATATATATATATATATATATATATATATATATATATATATATACATATTAAAAATATTTATAAATATTTATAAAAAGATAAGTATATCTTGTATTTCATGTGTTAAAATCAAATGTCGAATCGAAATATTTTATACTTTTTCAATAAAGATATTTATAATTCATGGGATATTATTTATTCATCTTATGGACATTTATATTTCATATTTCTATTTCATTCCGTACACGTGCGCGCATATGTTTACAGTAATTTAGTTGAGTTTATATAAAATAATAAACATATATCTGTGTAAATAGGCCGTAGGAAGATTCGTATAGCATTTGTAACATATTCGGAAAACATATAAACAAAGTATCAATAATTGCTAGCAGATAAGTGGCAGATTTAAGCAGAAACGGCAACTAGTACCAATTATATTCACATCAATATACTGCAGTAGTTCTACCAGGTTGATAACAGAATGTCCATGCCTCGCCTCGGGGATTGTACGTAAATATTTTAATTTATTATTGAATGTTTTATTCTTTTTTATTTTTATATAGAATAAAAAATTGGAAATTAAAAAGCAGATATTCTAAGAAGATACTAATTTTCATCTATAATCAACTTTATATTAAACTTCTTTTCTATCAACAAAGTTTGCAATTTAGTATGATACATTTACATTTTATATCGTGTTTTGTTTTTGTCATTAATTTGCATTCAACTGTAGCTGTATGCTTAACTTTGCTCATATTTTTTTTATTACCAAATTCTGTTATATATATAATTTCTACCAATGCAATATGCTAACAACATTACATACAGCAAGTGTTGCGTAAATCTGTTTCTTAGCCATTAAAGTAAGTAGCAGACGCTTATTATAAAATTTATTCTCCACACACTTGTTGTTTGGGTACTTATGAAAAAAATCAGATAATTGGCAGTTGCTATGGAAATCATATGTTTTGTAGATAAAATTAAAATTTAATCTAAAATTATTTTTTTATTTTTCTTCCTAGAAAATTGCTTCAAAACAAAGTAATAACAAAAAAAACTTCTCTAAAAAAAATTTGATTTCCATTGCAACTACACCAAATCCAAGCTATTTTACTTTGACAGTTTCAGATATCTTATTCGATTTATTTACATAATTTCTGTATTTAGTGTAAGAAATAATAATTGATAACAAACTCTGAGTATACAAAAATTCGAAGCATCATATTTTGTTAATATGACCATGTAAGCATGAATATAAATACTCAATATTTGCTTTTAATCGCGACGCATAAAAAATTGTGTTACGCGACAAACTTAAAATAAATTTGAAAAATATGCAACTTTTTAAAATTTCACACAAATATGTGCTTATTTTGCGATAAAGGATGTAAATTTTTTACCTAGACATGTATGTAATAGTACACGTCTAAGCTTGTAAAAAAAGTCAAAATTTATTTTCATAATTTTTCAAAAAAATTGTTTCTTTTATATAGAAATATTAAATAATAGCAAATATCACAAGTACATGGATAAAGACCGCATGATATAGTCAGTATCCTTCTGCACAACCTATAAGCTTGATTGAATAACATTATGTTAATACTTTTGTAAAAAAAAAATTTGAAAAAAATTCGTAGTACACTTTAATAAAATATATTAAGTTCATATTTCTGTAGCTAAATATGTAGCCTACTCACCCTGCGAGCAAATATGTTAATACAGTTTAATTACAATAATTTTCAATTTATTCCTCTCACTCTTCGGATTTTTATTATCATCGGCAATATGCCGTGAGAAAATGTCATTAATATCTGAATATATCTAGAATCATATCGCATGTACTTAAAAGTTCTAAACTTCTCTCTCTCTCTTTTTCATTTAGTTTTATACATCGAGTTTTAAAAGTCAATCTCGAAATGATCGTAATCATTGAGCGCTTATAATTACAAGATCTACAACTCTTTCTGACTTTTATTGAGGGCACTAAAGTTAAAATTCATAAGCACCGCTCGTATAACTTGCTTCATTTATTACTAATTTTCTCCTTTTTTTTTAAATCACTTTATATCATAGATATTCTTACTGTTTCCATATTGCACCTCGAACACTAAGCGTTTCTTACGTCTCTTCTTACATCTCTCGCAGCAATAAAAATTTTACAAATATATAAACAAATTTACTCGAGATTAATTAACAGTAAGTAAAGAATGGACATATTAATTTTCAAATTCTATTTTGACTCAAAATAATAATTAAAGTTGTTATCTTCGAACTTTGTATACAAAAATTACTCTTAAATTTCATTTTGTAATATTGATCTTTTTGATCAATTGCTAATCATACGGTATTAGTATATTCATTAAAAAAAAATTCAGCATTAGATTTGTAATTTCAAATATTCTATCTAGGACACAAATAGTTGACGTAATTATGCTATCGCATAAAAACGTTTCAAGTGCTATGATTATAATGGTAGAATTTTACATACATTGTTATAAAATTTTCTGGCTTATGTGTGCTACTGTAAAAGTTGAACTTTTGCTAAAATGCATTACTATCTATGTGCTCACAGAAATTTTGTACAATTGTTTTTAATTATATAGTACATCTTATTGTACGCGTGGGAAATTCACGTGTTTTCTTTATGTGTAACCAAGTACAACTTATAATAATTTTTGTATATAACATTGGACATAACACATTTCATTTGTTCCATTTACAATATTCTTTTTAATTTGTAAAAAATAATTTTCAGTTACAATAATTTGCAGTTGAAAGACCAGAAAATATAGATGATATTGGCAATGCAATAAAAATACATTCTTTTTTTTAGTCTTTTATATAATTCTCTATAGATTATCTAAGATCTTAAATGTTTTATGACACACATTTTATTACAGCGAAGCGGTGTGTCTCATTTTATGTAAAAACCAGCACAGACAGTAACACATCTAGCACTGATTACGAAATAATTTTATTAATATCTTTATGCTATATTCATATATCTTAAAAGATATATAAAAAGCCAAACTTCTAAATGCGACCAGAATGACAGTATAGTACAAAGGTATTCATGTACAGAATAAAAATACAGGGAATTACATTCGAGACCTTAAATAAATATTTTGATACGTATATAGCAATGATAATGAGTGATCATGTATGTTGTATGTTAAAGTTATTTTTGTTTCCAGTATATGGAGTATCGTTGCTTTAAAATTGCCTACTGATCATGCCAGATAGCTGTAAGTGTCCTTTTGACCCTCTGTACGTTCCAAATATTCTTTTTCAATTAAAATATCTATACATTTCTGAAAGAAGAGTATCCAGTTTTCATTGAAACATTCATATGATTTTGTTGCTTTCTTATTATATTTACTTTGATCAATAATATTGTATCCATAAAATTTTTTAAAACATGTACTTTTTAAAATTTTGTGAACCGATTATTAAAGATTAAAGTAAATATAAAAAATGCGTGTGTGTCAACAAAAATCTGTATAAACAATACATATATATATATTTGAAAATAGAAGAATAAAATTAATATTTGAAAATAAAATCTTTTTAAGAAACTCACCTTAATGACATGTACTCTAGGCTTGAATCTAGAGCTTAATTGATTCAATACTTCTGCCACCAACTGTTGATGTTTCAATACTTTCCGCATTTTCATAATTCTAACAATTGCAGCCTGAATTAAAAGTTTCCTATCTTCTTCTATGTGTTTGTGCGTAGTTTCTTGTTCAACCTTTAATTCCGTCTTCATCGGGATATTAATATTTACCCTTAATTTCTTGCTGTAAAATGAGAAAATATTTTTTCTTATCAATCTTAATAAACAATAATTAGGTGTGTGTGTGTATATATATATATATATGTGTGTGTATGTGTGTGTGTGTGTGTGTGTGTGTGTGTGAAAATGACATACTTTTTGTATCCTGTAAAAAGTTCTACCGTTGATAATGGAGTCAATTCAGCTACATCATCACTAGCTGCAGTTAATAGTTTGGCTTTTAAGAGTATTTGAATAACCTACACAAAGAAACTTTTAGTACTTTATCACTTGTGTATTTACCGCTATTAGATTATATTACCTGCAATAAAAAATCCATTTTTATTTGTGTTGCATACTGTAGTTGTTGTATTGACCATGCTGTAGAGCCATTGTATGCTAACAAAACTGCCATTTGGAAAGTTGATGCTTGTAATGTATACCTATTTTTAAAACAATTCGTATGTAACTCTCCTTTAGACATATTATACAGCCAATTTAACTTTCTACCACTGTGCTGTGAACTATAGAAAGTAGTAAACCTATGTACAGATCTTTCAAGCTGAAAATAAAAATCATGAATAAGTAATCAATGAAAATTTTGAAAAAAAAAAAAAAAAATTAAGATTTGATTTTTTTCGGTATATATCACCTCTGTTGGCAAAGAAAACGTGAAGGACTGTTGGAATGGCCATGAACCAGAAGATAAAACTTGTATACTGAAGTCTATGTCTAACGGTTCAGCAGAATTTGTCAAATGCGTCTTAAATTGTTCGTTTAGATCTTTTGACACACCGATATCCTGTGGATAGATTACTATTACAATTAAACTGTTATATTTTTCCAGTATTTCTTATAAAATATACATATTAACTAATATCTATTAATAAAATCTCAAATAAAGTTATTTACAGAATGTACAGAATGTTTCTAAAATAAGAAACCATTTTAGAATTATATTTAATTTATTTTATAAAAAAATGTCATATAACATATATCTATAAATATCAATTTAATTTTTCAAAATCTCATTATAAAATATATTCAAGATAAAATCACATTCTTAAAACGAATTATCTTCTTCAATTAAATCAGTAAAGAATATTCTTTCATTAATCTGTCCATTTTTTGAATTTTCATTCGATAACTTTTCAATTACATGTCTAACTTATCTATGAATGTGTCATAAAATTCACTGTATCATAAAATTCAGAATATTAAAAATAATTATGCTTGCATTCAATTAATTTAACTATTACGTTAGTAATTTAAAAGACTATTATTTTTACATTTATTATATACAAATGTACAACAAGTATATATTAATATTGATAATGATATTATTTGTTCATTCAAATGTTTAAGTAAATTAAATTGCTAAATAATCAAGATTAATTAAATTTTTATTTTATTTTTTTTTTAAATAAGACTTAATAAAACTCGTACTCTTATCTAAAAAAAATATTTTATATATTTTTATGCATAATTATAGAAACTGTTATTGTGCACTTGTAGAGATACATATTTATACGATAATTTTTAATTAATGCAATGTGTAGAATAGAAAAATTTGATTTCTTATTTCAGAACACTGTGTTTGTGTGTGTGTGTATAAAATTAAATGTTATATTACCTGGAACATACGCTGTAACTTTGAAGTATATTCAAATCCACAAGCTTGTTTCAACTTAGAAATCATGGAAGCTTCTGCATCATCATTAGCAGACATATGTTGTACTAATCGTTTTGCTAACATTTTGCTGTAGAATTTTTGAAATACATCTTTGTCTTCAATGTATTTGAACACTACCATCTATAAAGAAAAAATATAAATTAAAGTAATTTTTTCATGAAAATTAAAAAAAGTTAAATTTATATACTATACTTACGACTTGATTAAGTGTATCTTCAAGTTCTGCCTCTTCTGGATTCTTACTACTTTTTTTAAGCAACAAATCGCAATATTTAGCTAATAATTCAGGCGACTTACTACTGCTGTTTGCTGCTCTTGTGACAGAGTTACTGTTGATAAACCGTCCACAAGCCTTGTCCAAGGCCGCAACAAAACCGCTATCATTATTAAATGCAACCAATACTAAAGCATTGTATTTTTTATGTACCTCTAAAATTGTATTAACATAAATCTTGGGATCCTGTAAACGAGGATTCGTTAACTCTTAGTCAATTCATAATATTATGCAATTCATAATATAATCATAGCTACACTAAATAAAAAAAGACATACATTAGCTGCAGAATCACCACACTTGTCTATAGCTGCCAGACCCTGATTAGCGATATGACTTTCTAACAGATTTCTCAATTCTCCAAGGCCATTTGGTATCCTGGCTACTAATTGATACATTCTACCCAAATCTGTATTTTTATCGGCATCCAGAAGATTCTGGAATTCAGAATGAAATATGTCCAAATGTTTCTCGATAAGTACTCTCTCGCATGTTTTTGCCAGTCGTTCGTGAGTCGTTTGGTGCAAATAAACACGCACTCGCTTTTGTTCTTCTAATAATCTCTGTTCCGCCTGTGCAGAAAAGATGCAAAGATGAATAAAATTTATTTTATATATTGTTTTTTTTTGTTTTGTTAAAGTTACCTTTTTCATATATTCTGTTACAGGATTTTGTCTAAGAAATTCTGAACTTTCACGAGTGTAGAATCGTTCCGTATCTTCAAGAAAAATATTTTCAAATGAATCTTTATACACTGTTAAATTTTGTCCTTTAGCACCTGGGTCTTCTTCATTTAAACCCAATTCTACATAACAATTGATGACACCGCTAACTAATCGGGTATTTATCGTTTCACCGTTGCGTTCTCTCTCGATTAATTTAAGCACTGCGTTAGTAACCTGGAAGAGAATGGGAGACAAATTTTACATTTCATAACAATGTAACAAGTATACATTGATATTAGCAAGAACATTTTTTACTTGTCTATTTAAATGCTTAAATAAATTATCTCGCCATGTAACCAGAGCTAACTGATAAATTTCATAAATTCCTTTGCGACCTTCTTCACATTCTCTTCGTACCCAGTGACGATTAAGATATGCACATACACCATTTAATACTTTACTACTGAATTGATATTCTTCCCATTGTCTTGTATAGAATTGTAGTACATCCTCATCCATCAAGTCAATGCCATGCTGCAATATTACGTGTGCATTACAATATATTTTTAAAACTTTGATAAAAAAAAAATGTATCTCTCTCTTATAGATATACACATATTTACTTTAAGTAAATTAATAAGATAATTTCTAAGAAAATCACGCAGACGTTTGTACAGCTCCAAACCCACTAACTGCGCACCTCCTTGCTGAATTTGTCCCTTTTTACTTTTAGTTGATGTTCTTGTCAATTGCTGATGAACACTTGTACAATAATTATATACATGTCTGTAGGAATTTTATAATAGGAAAATATCATGCATGGATAATTAACTTAGAGAAGAGAAATATAAATATTTTTCAAAGGATACGTATATAGCTCTATATATCTTGGTTTAGACATGCATTGCCTGTTATAAACTTGTTCTATGCCCTCACGCAGGTCTCCCCAAATTTGATCCAAATCAATCTGTTTGAGGCCTGGAGGACCACCTTGATGACTTCCAGCTCCTCCAGCGCCTCTATGTCCCGACATTCTGTTCTTGTATGCTCGTCGAGTAACTGTCACTGTTATTATACGCTACTATAATTTCTGTAGAAATAAATATAAAATTAATACTAAACTACTCTTCCTTTTAATAAGACTTAATTGATTATATATATATATATATATATATATATATGTGTGTGTGTGTGTGTGTGTGTGTGTGTGTGTGTTTTTGAATCATATATATACACACACACACACACACACACACACACAATATGTATGCATATATGATTCAAAACATAAGTTAGAAAAACAGATTTCTTTTTATATCTCTGTACAGAGAATAAAAGGTAGTTACGTTATTTTTAAATTATTTATTCGTAACATCTTTCAACTCGAAATAAAGAAACAAAAAATTTGTATAATTTAAGGATGTTATCAACGTTTTTCACATCAGGATATGTATCTCTCTATTGAATTCAAAATTCATATTCAAAGAAAGAAACTATGTGAAAAGAAAAGGTTAGTCAACGATGGGCATTCCGTTACATCGTGTACGACTCATACTTTTGGAGACTAAAGATAGAGACAGTCAGACGCGCAGAGAGAAAGACGAAGAACATTACAGAACGGGGAAGGGGAGAAGGAGAGGAGGGAGAGGGAGAGAGAATTGTGTTGAGAGGCGTATTCGCGTTCCTATTGCGTACTATATTTCTTTTTTTCCATAGAAGAGAGCGAATAGGAAAGAGGAAAAAAAGTATCCTGAGCGGGACACATTCGAAGAAAAACACGTACTCACCTACTGATATTCACCACCACATAACAAGATAACAACGGCCAACGAGGGACAACTCTCGTATGAAAATACGGTGGTGACCAGCTTTGTTCCGCGAACGTTGGAACAAACGATATTGATGTTATGCTGTTCCTTACATAAAATTTGTTACCGGGACTTATCACCTCGATCCTGTACAATTTGTCTTACACACGACGATGGGTGCAGCGACCCAACGCGACAAACCAATGTACGTGCTTGAGGAATTATCACGGTCACGGATCCACTGTTTCAGTTCTGACAGGTTAGACTGCCAACGTTACCAACCGCAACGTGCGATACGATAGGGTACCGTCTCGCACAGGGTAAAGTCTCGCTACAAATGCTTCGAAACGTTCGATTGACCAATCGGAACAAAAAATTTTACCAATCGACCAATCAAAAAATACTTCGTAGCATTTTTAGCATTACGTTGATATTGCATCCTTAAGGGCCTATAGACCTATCCAGATAAATTTGCACAGCAGCATAACCATATGCAGAAGAAAAATTATTCAATCGTATTTCTATAAAGACACATGTAGAATGTGATTGGATAATTTTCCTTATCATATGGTTATGCTGCTATGCAAGTTTGTCTGGATAGGTCCCTACTATGATGGTATTTTCACAAAAATTCAAGGTTAGACAACAATTTCCCGAAAAAGGGGATAATGTTGGTAACGAAATCTTCTAAACGAAATAATTTTAGTTTCAATGGATTAGTAGCACGGTTCAAGTAGTAATCTGTTAGTTTACACGTTCTTTTTGACATATGCGTGGATATAATGTAAATATAAAATATATTGTAATATTTTATTAAAATTAAATAAGGACAAATAAGTGAAAACATAAAGTGCGCAGAACATAATAAGTAAGAACATAAAGTGAACAAGGAAACAATAATAAATATTATATATATTAATGTGTGTATGTATGGTATGTGTACTGTGTGTGTGTGTGTGTGTGTGTGTGTGTGTGTGTGTGTGTGCGTGTGTGTGTGTGTGTGCGTGCGCGCGCGTGCGCGCGCGCGCGCGCGCGCGCGCATATATATGTATTGCGTCGTTAATTATTGTATTATTATTTATTGTTTTATACATAGTTTGATCTTATTTAATGATTGTTATTTTGTCTAGACTCTAATCATCACTGAATTTCTGTTGATTGTTGAACACTACTGATAAAGACTGTTGATGCTCGTGTCGAAAGCAGAGAGATTATTTCTAATTTAGCTAAAGCTGTAAAATTGGCTATGATGAGATTTCCACAATGAGATCTGATATTGACTGCGTTCAGCAAAAAAAGTAACTTTGCAACTGTAATTGATCGTGTAAGATTCTTCAATATGATTTATACATACAATATGGTTTATACATTTAAATCCATAGGAACTAAGGACAAAAACCAATCATATCAAAGATTTTTATAACAGTTGCAAAGCTACTTTCTCTGCTGAATGCAGCCATTGATAATATTGATAAATATATACGTAACACGACAGCAAGAGCGTTTGTAGTGTCGCATCCGCATTTACATTTTGACATGCCCGCGCATATGTCAAAAAGAATGTATAAATTAACAGATTACTACTTGAACAGTGCTACTAATCTATAGAAATTAAAATTATGTCATTCAGAAGATTTCGTTGGTACCAACATTATCCCCTCCATTTTTCGGGAAAATGTCGTGTAACCTGTTTCTGCACTAAAATTTTCTATTTCCGGCTAATAGTTGATTCTTATTTTAAGCCGTCATAAGTGAGTGATGCCCAAAGTGGAGCGATATTGTCCAATTTAAAATAAAATTATTTGATTGGTTGATCCAGTGGAAAATCTCCAAGCATTGATCGCTGTAAGTGGCTGTGTCCAATTACAACGTGGTCAAACGGGACGCTCTCTCTAATTACAACGTGGTCGAACAATATGCTCTCGGTGATATAAATAATAATCTTGTTCTTTTTGGCTGAACTGACTGTACTACTATACTAGTTCACAGTTTATTTTTCTTTCTTACACTGGAAGATAAATTCTGTTAGTGTCGGTCCACAATAGGTGATTTAAGCTTTAAGAAGTAAGAAATTGACCAATTATAATCGAATATGAAAAGAATAATCGACTGTGATTGGTCAATTTCTTATGATTTAAAGATTAAACACTTATTGTAGATCGATACTTAAGGACAGGAAGAAGATAAAGATAAATTCTGAATTAGTGCAGCCAGTTCAGCTAAAAAGAACAGACTCCAAGTACGAAGTCTTCTAACTTTGATCAACAACAATGTAAATGATAAAGATTTTAAAATATTATCAGAAAGAATCCTAGAAGAGCTCTGGATATTTAAGTGTCGGCCCACAATAAGTATTTAATCTTTAAACCGTAAGAAATTGACCAATTAGTGTCGGTCCACAATAAGTATTTAATCTTTAAGCCATAAGAAATTGACTAATCATAGTCGAGTATTCTTTTCATATTCGATTATAATTGGTCAATTTCTTACTTCTTAAAGCTTAAATCATCTATTGTGGACCGACACTTATATTTATATTAGTGTCGGTCCACAATAGGTGATTTAAGCTTTAAGAAGTAAGAAATTGACCAATCATAGTCGATTATTCTTTTCATATTCGATTATAATTGGTCAATTTCTTACTTCTTAAAGGTTAAATCATCTATTGTGGACCGACACTTATATTTCTTACTTCTTAAAGCTTCAATCACCTATGTGTCAGTCCACACCAATATTTGACCAATTATAATCTAATATGAAAAGAATAATCGACTATGATTGGTCAATTTCTTACGGCTTAAAGATTAAATACTTATTGTGGACCAACACTAAAAGATAAATCAATATTCAAGTAAAAAATAAAAAAACGATTTTTCACAATTTATTACATCAACAAAAGTGAATAATTGCTTCATTTTTCATCTTTTATCTGTTTAATATGTGAAATATGTTGAACTATCATTTTTGTCTTGCAGATGAAAGATATAAAATATCAGATGGTATGTTTATATAGTTATTCTTATAATTGAATAACAATTGTATGCAATTTTATTCATTTTACATCTAACAAAATATACAACTTATACTACATTATAAGTTTTTTTTTTGTATCAAGTGGCTATACAAGTTTATTTAGATAAGTCTTGAAAAATGACACGGTAAATAAACTGTCTATGATTTATTCATTTTCTCTTCCTAATATGTACCTATTACATTAAATTATATTTAATTGGAACACTGCTACTTGCAAAAAGTCTGAGAAAGGAAGGTTTCTGAATTGGAAGGTCTCTCTCAATAGTCTAAAAAAAAGTTTACTTGATTAAAAATGTAATTAATAAAATATTGGCAGTATATGTGCAATTTGGCAGCAAATTCAATTGAAAATTATTGCAAATTAATGTTTATATTAATTTTTTGTTAACAGAATTTGCTTGTATGACTAATAATAGAACAATTAATTAAACTATCTAAAAAATTTATTTATAGCTATGTTTTTGAAAAACAATATTTCTCTTTCTGTTTCTAAAATAAAAAGGCCTTCCAATGAATGAACTTCTTTTTCAGTGCAAATCTTTTATACGAGACTTATGTGGAGAAGCATTTATATATGATATGAAATATATAAGTCTAATTAAATTATATATATAAATCAATACATACATTATGCAACGTTTTAAATTTTTACTCACATATAGAACAACATCTTCTATGTTTTAAATGAACTCTATATTTATTTAAAGAATATAATTTTTAACCTTACTCAGCAAATACAGCAAATACAGAATCACTAATGAAATAATGATCACATATATTCTTCTGTTATAGAAGAGCAAAAATGTTATTCTTAAATATGATATGATCGAACAATTGTATCAAGTTTTTCGGTCGATTATTTGACAAATCATTGGAAGAGAAGATGTATCAGATTCTAGATAAAAAAAAACTTGATGCAAGTATAACTACTAATCATCAATCAACATTTGTGCTCTCATTACTTGTTAGTTACAAGAGCATTACATTCAATTATTCTAATATGTGCTGATTAATCTTGAAAATTTATGTCAAAAATACTCAGCAAATGTAATATAAATAATATACACAGGATATACACATGATATATACATAATATTCCACTACAGCCAGATTAATCATTAATGACAGAATCTTTAATAAATTTTATTGATTTTTCCAATAATTTTATTGATAGATATTTGTATCAATACCAGCTATGTAAATTTAAAAATTTATAAATATTAAAAAACTTTCAAAGCAAATTAAAATTTCTTAATAATTCATTTAATGTGAAAACAATAAGGCAAACGAGAACCAGCGCTGTTGACAGTATTTAATACTGAGAATCACTTAATTAATATTTAATTCATTTAAAACTAAATAAAATTGTCTTTTCTAATGTTTCTAAAAATTTGTTTAAGAAATTTCTTTATCCGTATCACTTATAATTCAGAAGCTATTGATGCCAATGATATTTTAAAATTATGACTTTTCTCTTTAATTTAAAAGATTTATCATTTTATGCTTACTTTATAATAGTAGAATATTTTGTATAATTAAATGACACATATATATATACCTTGAAGTCATCAATATTTCTTTGTATATGTGTATGCATGTGTGTGTGTGTGTGTGTGTGTGTGTGTGTGTGTGTGTGTTTTGTATACATGCGCATTTGACTACATCAATCACAAAAATTATTTCATCTTGAGCAATCATTCTTTTAAATATAAATCATTTATCAATCATGGGCCAGATAATAATATAATATCTTACATGTATTTCTTTCTTAAATAAATTAAAATATAGGAATGTGTGTAAGACAGAAAATGATTTGTAGCAGAAAAATTCAAGTTTAAGATATAAAAAAAATGTATGTATATCGAAAAATTTTATATAAATATGAATAAAAATCTAGCTAATTCAATAACAAATGATTTTTAAAAAGCACTTTTGGCACTTCTAATAATTAGTAATTTGAAAAGTAAAATGTAAATAAAATATTAAACTAAATATTAAACTAATATTCATACACGCCACTAAAAGTTCTAAGTATCATCTTACTCGTAATTTCTGTTATATAATTCAAAATTTTACAAAATTAATATTTTCAATCATTTAAATAAATTATTGTATTTAAATAAATATTGTATTAATGTAGTAATGGCCATTTGTAGGATATATAATAAGCATTTATAAGAATATATGCATATATACAAGATATATCATAATCATATAAATGCTTCATCTAGGAATTCTTGGCCTACTTTCTGTAAGAAGAATTGACTCAAATTCACTTTAGCTTGATTTTAATTTAATGTCAGGAAAAAAGATGTAAAAATTGTTACTAAAATTTAATATAAATAATGTAATCTATATATATGCAATGTATTCATGATTATACAAAATTTATTTAATATATTAACAATGTGCCAATTACAAAGATTATTCCTCTGCCATATTGCATGAAAATAATTAACTTATCAATATACATATATGCAAAAATATGTTTTTTAACAGAAACACATTACATTAGTCCAATTTTCATTAATTATAAAAGCAATTATCAACCAAAACAGTATTATCCCCAATACATATATAAGAAAAAGATAAAGAACTGAGTATATATCAATTGTCAATTCTTTTAAATTAAAATGATCGAAAACAAACATTAAAGTGATTAACTCACTTTGCCCACACATATTCATAGCTTTATTAGATCGCTATAGATTAAGATTTATAATGATGCAATAAAATTTATAATACCGTATAAATAATGCTGTTTTAAAATATTTAAATTTTACGTATACATTTTATTTGGCAGAGAGAAGCTTATCTATAGACATAATATTACAAAAAAGGAATATAAGATTAATATATGTCTTTTTTCTGCTCCTTATATGACATTCTGAAAGCAATTCTGTTTTATAATTCAAATGCAATATTATCACGGAAGTATTCAGTTTCGTCTATTGAGTACTTACTTAACTAATCAAAATAAAACGCTTTGATATTATACATTAAAATAAGTTGTATCAATCTATAATTTTCTATCATTCTATTTACCGTTTCATGACATACAATAGACATGAATCTATGAATAATTAGATTCATCATCACTTCCTATGACAGTCTTCGACTTTGGCATTATTAAACTGAAGCAATAAATTCTCTTTTCTGTATTGTCTTCCCGTAATATATCCCATACTATCTTACATACTCATTTCATACAAACATAAGAAATAACAAACACAATTCTTATATCTCAATGTATCTCGAATATATTAAAGTAAAAATAGATCAGAAAAAGCCCATTAAATATTAAAATTCAAAAAATTTCTCTAGATTTCTTTTCAGATCGTAACATGTTTTTATATATTTATGATACAATTTGTATTTATCATTGTCCCAAAGTTTTAATAAATATCTTGGAAAGTTGCTGTTGGGACACTTAAATCACAATTTGTATCAATGTTAGATCTAAAAAAATAAAATCAGACATGTCTGCTTATTTACTTGTTCAAGTTTTGATCAGTTATCACTTACAATCATTCGTACAACACAAAAAAAGATTAAGTTGCTCACCCAATTAATTACTAACGATCAAACAATACTAGCTGGAGTATTGCTGAGACCGATCGGCTGAGTATTTTCAACTAGTGTGGACTGCATGCTTGATGATGGAGCTTGAACATCCATTGCTGTTGTTCTCATTTCGCCAAAAGGTGCCCTGAAATATAGATATATTAATTTTTCTAGAAATGATTCTTTCTTTATATCAATTGTGACATTTAGACACAATTTTATATCTAATATTTTTAGCTTATATAGAGCAATTTGCATCTATAATTTAACAAGCATAGTTATATCATGCAAGCTTGTATAACATGCATGTATAATGTCCACAATAAAGGTCACAATGTTAATAAACTCTTAAAAACATAATCAAAAGCATTACTTTTTAATTATTAATTAATTGGATATAAGTTACAGAAATAAATTATTAATTTTTTTATTTCTGGAATTCCTATTACCAAAATGTTAAATATGCTTGGCGTTAATCTGTGGTTTAAATAAGTATTATTTTGTATATAAATTATTAATTCATTTCCAAAAATTTTATTTTATTTAAAAATATTTTAATATTAAATTAGTGCAATAATGCAATAAAAAAATATAATTGTAAAATAAAGCACAAATGATAAAGAATGTCATTTGTCATTGAGCACCGGATGCATTGAATGGATATTTAGTAAAGTATATTATTTAGATTTTATAGTAACGTTAAATCTTGTATATTATTGCCTGGTTAGTGAAGTGGTGCAATGAATGTTTGATGATTTATGTAGGCCTCCAAACATCTGGATCTTCCATGAGAGTAGTATGGTGATCTGTAGTAGGAGGCACTGTACCCTGTGGGGAACCCACACCCGATGTCATTCCAGTTGGGTCAGGCCTAGATCCTCTATTATTGTATTACATTATTATGTTATTATGTTATTAAGCATTAGTAAAAACAACTTTACTAGAATCATATATTAAAAACAAGATAAAATTACTTTATATATGTATATATCTTAGACTTACATTAATACTCATAAAGAGTTATTTTATTAGAACAGTTATATTAATTAGAACTGAAAACTAAACCGTTCTATTTAAAAAAAAATTTTTCTCTGACATTGAATTTTCAACAAATATTTTTCAAACTTTCAACGTATTGTCTCTTATACAATTTTAATTTTTTGTAAAATTATCTTGTAAAAAAAACCTTGTGTCTTTCCACAAGCCCAAGGAAAGTATTACATCAAAAACACAAACGCACAAAAATCACTCTTCCACCCAAAGCATAAAGGTATTACACATTAAGAAATAAAGGAAAAAGCATCCATTACATAGTTTTATATTAATTTAAAGCAATTTCATATGGACATAGAAAATAGGACATATATATTGTTAATTACACAGAAAAACAAATGAAATGATAGGTAATTGGTTCATAATACTTGCTTCTTTTTAAATTAATAATCTATGGGAATAAAACAAACTAAATTGTAACTTTTCTTGCGATTTATAAACATCTTAATGACTTTTTATCTAATGATATTTTACAATATTGGCTGTATTGAAAACCTATAGTTTATATTATATAAACTATAAGTTTTTAATATTTTATATTTTTATATTTTAATATTTTAATATTTTATATTTTATATTCATAATTACAGTTACAATTTTCCATCAAACCAATATATATAAAAATGTAAAATTATGGCAAAAATAGATCAATTATGGCAAGTTATGGCAAAATAAACCAAAACAAAGACTTGAAAAAATATTAATATTGCGAAATGTTTTATGCAAAACAATAATATTATTTGCAATATTTCTGATATATATTTGCATGAATTCAGTTTGATAAAATTCTCTTTATCAAACTAAATTTGTTCTATTGTCTAAAAAGTTACTATAAAAGTTATGTAAATATAAATCATACTAATTATATTTGTTGTAAGTTTTGCAATTTTTTTTCAATTTTTTTTCTTTACCAATAAAGTTTTTAGTCAATTATTTTATAGATTATATTTTACTAATTTTTCTGAAAAATTATACTTACTTTTTGCCTAGTGACATCATTCCATATATTATGCCTGTTGTAAATATTAGTCCACTGCCAAATATACTACTTATTTCAGTACATAGGAAGACTGCTGGTAATGCTATTCTAAATTAATAATAATAATCATAATTTAATATATTAGGGCATATATAAGCAATTTTTAGAATCCTTTGTGAACTTTATATATAAAAGAAATAACACAAAATACTTACAAACAATAAACAGCTGCTCTATTCCAATATGGTCTCTTTTCCACCCAATCACTAAAATTCTGTACAAAGTCGATGAACAAACAGCAACAGGGTGCTTCGATCATTATAACCAGGAAACCAGCTATCATTTGCCACATACCGCCAATTAAGCAGCCAACGTTCGCAAAAATTATCGATATGCAATTCCATGCTCCAAGGAAAATTGCAACTGCAAATAAATAATGATTTTTATGTAAATTGCATTTTATTTGCAGAACCTCATAGCTTAAAGCTATAATTGACTTTTAAATTTAGTACTGTAATACTGTGTGTCTAAAGCTACAAATAAATACATATAGAAAACACATGCATATATCTACAGAAATTCACATGTGTACACACATGCAAAAAGACTGAAAAACCCAAATATTACTGTTAGGAAACTAAAATAAAAAAATGACTTTAAACGATTAAATAATGATACTTAACACGCGTATATCACACGCATACATTCATCTCATACATATACCACTCATGCGATATAGAAATAGCGCATAATATAGAAGAGAAAAAAAGCAATGAATCATATAAACTTACTTATACTTCCTACAGTACCAAGTCCACGACCCGCATATTTCATCCACCAGGGCACATCATCTTTGGCGACAGGATCCTGTCCAGGCCTCTGCATGATCGAAGCTATTTTTTCGCCGAATGACTAAAAATATAAAGAATAAAAAATATCACAAATACATCCGTCGTAGCGCGAGTCGTCGATCGAAATATTAAAAAAATATATATTTTTACCATTTTTGATGTTATACTATTATTTTTTGTGCGTCAGCTGAGAACGCTGACAATATCTGATAATATTAGAATATCTGGTATCTGTTGATATACGGAAAATCGACCCGTTGATTGTGCTTTTATGACCATGAGGGCGCGTCGTACGCTAGAAACTATAGAAACCATCAAACGAAACCATCAAATGAAAGGAAAAACAGTTTCAGCTTATGATTGGTGCAGTCATAAAATACAAATTATCTATAATTTATGTCACGTATACTATAGAAATATTTAACAGAAATCTGAAATTGGACGATTTTTCTAGCAAATCTTTAGAAAAAAAAAAAAATATGATGAATAAAATTAAGTTTAATTTTCCGCCAATTCCGATAAAATTAGGCTTAAGGTGCTATTTCATGCGCAGCATGCAGCCGCAGTAGTTTGCTGTTATTGGTTAAAATTTTTTTATTAGATGACGCACTTCCGACGCAAAATAATTTCACCGCATCTCGCTTTGCAGTTTTGAAGTTGAACTGGACGAACAAATCCGCAGCAAAATCAAGAAATCTATGCAGCGTGTAGCGTAATTCCATCAATTAACGTACGTTAATGATTATAAGAGAATGGCATCAGATGAGATATAGAAACATGTTTATGATTAATTAATTATTTCGAATAAATAATAACAACACTTATGTGTATTACATATGTACATTATTTATGTATATAAAGTCATTACTTCGATTTGTCAACATCGAGAATATAAATGATGAACTGCGATTATTGTAATTTTTTAAAGCTTGTTTATTATAAGTGATCTTTAATATATTAATATTTTATATATATATATATATATAAAATATTAATATATTAAAGATCACTTATAATAAACAAGCTTTAAAAAAAAAAATATATATATATATATATATATATATATATATAAATATTATATTATTTATATTATTATTATTAATATTATTAATATATTAATATTATTTATATTATTATTAATATTAATTAATTACTAGCTTATCATTATCTATAGATAATGATGAGTTAGTAATTAATTAACACTCACTTCGTCTAATAGCTATATGTATAAAATTAGCTAATAACTAAGTAGAATAAGTAATAAAGTAATGATATTAGAAAATATATCAAGCCGCTATTTAATATTCTAGATAATGAGTTGATGACTATTTAGATCAGGAAACTGTTATACCGACGAAATGTGGCGACATGCGCATGCTCCGTGGCCACATGCGCATGTGAAAGGTGACAGCGTGAATTTGAAACATATGTGTACTTATAATTACATCACTTTTTAATGATAAAACAATATGTTTATTAAATCTTTGCCTTACGGATAGTATTGAAAAGCTTAGCTCTAGACCTTTATGTAAGGTAGAATATATCATGAATCATAAGCAAAATCATCGTAACTTGTATTGCTTTAATGAGAACTTTCTTGTTCTTCTTGTTACTAATTTCTGGGTTATGACCGATGTCAATATTCGCACTGTTCGAGGGTTGCTTTTTATTTCTATAATAGACATTAGTCATCTACAATAGACGGGCGAAGGCTTGTGATCTTCTCCCGCGCTTATCTTCTGCCGAAAATAAAAAGCAACTCCCGAACAGTGCGAGTATCGGTATCGATTGTAATCCGGAAATGAGTAATAAAAAATAAAACGTCGAAATCAGTGAAGGAGGATAAGCTTAACTTTTACTAAATATGTTACCTTTACTTATATTATTTCAGACTAATTATTGTTTGTCAATATATATCACATAATAAAAAATAAACATGATATTTTAATGTTATTTTTTTATTTGAGTTATATTAATCTGTCAAAAGTTACTTACGTTTGAGTGAGTTTGTATACAGTTTATATAAATATTTACAAATAAAAATTTTAAATTAATTCTATTGAAATATTAAACCGTTTTTATGAAAAGATCTTTCTTTCTTAAATATAGAGATTTTTCTTTAAAACTTTTATTCACAGAAACTTAAAACTGTAATTCGCTCAATATTTTGATTGTAAAATATTAGTTTGTCCGTTAGTTTATAAAATTATATGTAAATAAAAATGTTTTGAGTTTTCCAGAGATTTATAACAGCAACGACGTAAATTAAAAGTATTTTTCATTTGTTATTCATTTTAGTACAAAGAAAATATTTAATATTAATATTACATAGTACATTTATATAAAATACAATATGTTATTAAAAACAGGAAAGAGCGATTTTTTTTAATGGACAGTTAATAATATAGATAGTAGATAATACATATGATAATATATATGATACTTATGATTACTTATGATACTATATGATTATTAAACATTACAGAACACGCAGCATTCATTTTGTGATCTATTCAACATTTCTGCATCTTTTTTTCTCATTTGTACTCAGCTATCTCTCGTCAGCTTTCCTTAAACATATACAAGATATTTACAAAATGTGACATATATTAATTTTTTTCTTATTTTTTTCGATTCCTTAAATTTCGAGTTGGCAAAAGTGGCGTAACAGGTTCGACTTCCGCGAATGAGTCATTTTCAACGAATAATTTTTTTCTACGAGTACGTCTTTTCTCAGTCGATGTTTCCTGCGGTGGCAAAGTGGTATTCCTCGTACTGCGTTTAGATTCAGACCCAGACAATTCGACAATCGGTATATTTTCCTGTTTTGCGGATGGAATGGTTTTCTTTCCTCGTCGTTTGGGCCGTTGAACCGAAGTTTCCTCTTCCGACGTGCTATCAACACTGTTTTGGTTTTTGGTTTTCGCGTTAATTTCATATTTCTGTAATTTATCTTGAAGAATCTCTATATGATTTTGCAATTTCTTGATATCATCTTTATTTGGCGTCGGTGTAATTTGCCGACGGAACAATTCTTGGTATCTCATCACTTCTCTTTTTTGCATGTCTAGTTCATCCTGCTGATTCTTTACTAAAGTTTCATACTTGGTTACCGTTTCATCTCGATTCTTCATGAATGCATCCATCTCGCGTTCTTTTTGTGTTAGACCGGTTCTTAGTTCTTCGTTTATATTTCGCAATCGTTCATTTTCAACTTGTCGTTCCTTAGAATTTTGCTCAAGTAGATTAAGTATTTTTACATTTCTCTCAAAATTTTCCAAGTGAATTTTCAACTCTTTCATATCTTGTTCCTTTTGGTGAAGCGTTTCTTTCGTCTGCGTTAATTCGTTTATAGCATGCTTTAATTCGGCTTCCATTATAGTATCAGTCGTCTCGGCATTTTCGCTTTTCTGTATCATACGTTTTAGTTCTTTTTGTAAAGTCGCAATTTCAACATCCTTCTCTTGTTCCTTAGAAATTGTTTCTTCCAATCGACTTTCGAGTTCGAACAATTTTTTATTATTTTCGTCGAATGCTTTTTGTGTACAATCCTTTTCCATTTGACACGCTTCTAAGTTCTTATTTAGTTGATCAATGTCGTGTTTCAACTTCTCTATAGTTTTCAAACTATTTTCTAATTGTGATATTTTTTCTGCATATTCGTCTGTAATTTTTTGTTTTAAAGCTATATCGGAATTCAATAAAGTCTCCTCTAGTTTTTGTTTCTCTTCTATAGCCAATGACAATTGTTTTTTAAGCACTTCTGTGGATTGTTTATATTCATCTAAAACAATTTTATTCGAACAATTTTCTTCCTGTAGAGTCTGCATTGTCTTTTTCAAATCGTTTAATTCTTCACTCAATTCTTTCTCTTGTAAACATTTATGTTCGTATTGCATTTGAATATCATTAAGTTTGGCAAGCATATCTGATTGCATCTTTGCATCATCTTTTATTTCGACAGCTTTATCATTTGATAAAGATTTTTTGCAACTTGTTTGTATATCCTTCGATATTTTTATTATCGGAGTAGTTTGAGTACCTTCTTCCAATTTGTTTTCAGTATCATTATAATCCTTATTGTTTGTTATATCTATCCGGCAATCTATTTCTACCCGCAGAGGTTTAGAAAGAGTTTCTTCTGGATTTAAGTTATTCAAATCAGTTTCTTTAGCTTCAATATTAGCTTCTGCATTTTCTACCTTTTCTTTTATATTTCCTCTAATATTACTTGAATCTTCAAACACATTATCAGTAATTATCTCTTCTTTTATGACAATCTCTTGATATTCATTTTGAACAGATGCTAATTCCTGTTTATGGGATTTAATTAATGCTATTTTTTCATTTTTTAACCTGTTAATTTCTTCTTGCAATTGCAAGATTTTATTTTCATTATGGTCTTCAAGTTTCTTTTCTAGAAGCTCTACTTCTCTCGTTTTTTCTGTCAAGCAAACATTAACATCTTCAAGATGTAATTCTAAATCTTCAATTTTTTCTTCATTTTCTATCAGAACTTTTGCTTGGTTATCAATGTAAAGGTCTTTCTTTCTTAAATCAGATGTAATAGCAATATATTCTTCTTTTGCTTCATTGAGAAATTCTTTAAGTTTTTTAATTTGTTCATCCTTAGCATGTAATTGTAAGGTCATTTCTTTTATGTAAGCTTTACCATCTTGAGTGGAACAAATATCTTTTTGAGCAGTTTCTAAAAGATTTCTTGCAACTTTTAAATCCTCCTTTGTCAATCCTAATTCAAAAGCAGCTTTATTTTTTTCTACAATTAAGGTTTCATTTGTTATTTTCACTTCGGTTAATGTCTTATTTAAAGATTCATTTTTTTCTAGCAGTTGTGCATTTTCTTCAAGTAATTGTTTAATAGTTAAATTAAGGTTGTCATCATCTTCATCGCTATCATCAATGCAATCGCTGTGTTTTTTTCTCTTCCTATGTAACTCATACTTTCCTTTATAAAATTCTTTAATCTGTTTCACAGTCCACTCGAGGGTATCTTCGTGTTGAATTTCCATATCCTCTATACGTTGTTTCCAATCGGTTTCGAGCTTATTTATCATTTCAATGTATTTGTCAGCCATTTCCTGTCGACTCTGAAAATCTCTAATTAAAGCTGAATTCTTTAAAAGAGTAATCTCCTTCTTCAACTTTTTGTTTTCATTTATAAGATCTATGTATTTTTCTGAAATAATATACTCTGAATCATCTTCTTCCATGCTATTCGTCTGTTGCCAATTCGCACTTTCCAATTCTATAGTATCCCAATCGGTTACTGTCTCTATACTCTGCATGACTAATTGTGAAAATCTTGATTTCAATTTTTTTTGTATTTGCTTCTTTTTTTCTATAATAATTTTTTTCGCAATAGCTGCAAATTTCAATACATTTTGAGTTTCTATATAAAGACTTGGCAAAGGATTAACATTAACTATTAAATCTAGGTGTTCCTTTCCCGATAATGCTCGTTGAAATAATCTGGTTAATTTAGATTCTCTAAATGGTCCCACAGTATCCGTTTTCGTTCTTGTTAGTTGTCCTTCATGAATAGATTTTAAACATCTGCCCAACACTAGTAAACTAGTGTTGATATTTTGTGCCTCTTTCAATCTGTCACCAATATTCAATGTCTTCTTCACACGTTCCGAACCCGCCAGATCACAAAAAGAAAACCTGTAAAAATGTATTAATTAACGTAATAAATAGCCTCCTTAATATTCTCCTCTATAATTATCCTCTTTTTCATAATTAAAGAAGCCAAAGAAATATATTATTAAACTTTAATATTTTATGAAAAATGATAAGAATAAATTACATAGAATTACAAATATCAGATATTAGAGAGAGAAATACATACGTGCTCAATTCAACTGTGTCGGGTAAATTTTCTGCATAATATTTTAATAATATAATTGTAAATATACAATGAGATCTTGAACTTTTGGCATTTAATGCAGTTGCAGCTACTTTTAAATTATACTGTCCTGCCATTAAAATGTGATAAGCTTCAGCAGCTGAGTTAACATAAATAGTTTTTAAACCTTTAATAAATGCTCTACCATTGGAATCTGTTCCCAATTTTAATGGTACTTTTTTTTGACATTCATTGGATAATAAATCATATACAATTTCATTATAGATTTCTGCGAATGAAACCCAAACCGAATAATGTGCATCATGGCATTGACTCGGTCGAATTAATTCTTCTTGCCTCAATAATTTTTGTGTTTGCTCATAAGTATTCATATAGTGATGTTTATCCACAGAACTAAATGTTAACAGTTTAGTTTTTGCTTCAATTTCCTGCGCACGTTGAAGTGCATTAAGATTAATTACATCATTATAATGCAGAGGTTTATAAAATGGATTTGGGTTTGTCGTAATATTATTAAACACAAATTCTAGTGTACGTAGAATAAGTCCAGGTGAAGTTGGAGTTCCTTGCAATGTATATGATTTTCCCGAATTTGTAGTACCTACAAAATAAAATCATTATCATTAAATTATTGCCACA
>NW_028297108.1:7961081-8028656 GCF_055798465.1 Pogonomyrmex barbatus
AAGTCTTTTTAAAAATATTCTATATATATATATATATATATATATATATATATATATGTGTGTGTAAACAGTATAAAATATTTCTTACCATACGTCATTATAGTACAATTTTGTCCAGCTAAGAAGTCTATTATTTGCTGCTGTACTGTTTGTTTGAATAATTCTAATTGTGTAGTTTCTGGTCCAAAAGTTTGTGAAAAAGTAAATTTTCGGCAGATTATTTCATTATTTTTGGACTGTTTAGAACTTGTATTATTATCTACCATTGGTAGCTTTGTGAGTAATGTTGTAGAATTTAAAATTTTGTATGCTTCTTGTTGTTCTTCTGTTAATTTCATCTTTTTTGGAAATGGTTTAAGTCTAAGATATACTTTAATAGTTTGTAAAGTTGGAGAATCCGAATGTTCAGATAATTCATTGTCATTAATTTCTTCAATTTCGTATGATGAAAGTAAATTCTTTCTTGCATCCTTTGAAGGAAATGGCCTCTGACTATATGCTAAAATACTTGGATCTCTACCAAATAGATATGACATTTCTTCCTGTGGATTCTCTGATGGATGAATTGAATCTAATGTATTCTCCATCTATATTAATTTAACAAAATATATCGTATGATAAAAATATAAGAATAATACACATAATAATCCTAAACATAGAACATAAACATAGAAGCATAATTTAATCAACTATACCCAGTCAGCAAAATATTAGCAGAATGTCGGCAAACTGGCAACAGATTTAATCAGAAAATGTTAGCAAACTGACTTCATCTTATTCTGCTTACATTCTGTTGACAGAACCTGTTGACGTTCTGTGTCAGCAGACTGTGGCAGCAGAAATTGAGCAGATCCTGCCATCAAATTGTGTCGTGCAGGTCCTGCTCGCTTTCTGCCACCAATCTGACTACAGCAGGGTCTGCTCGATTTCTACTGCCAATCTGCCAGCACAGAATGTCAACAGAGTCTGTCAGATTTCTAGCAGCAGTTTGCTAACATTGTCAGATATTACAGAATCTGTTAGCAATCTATGGGCTTTCTAACAGCAGAAATTTATAACAGACTTTGTGCATAATCTGTCTTTTCAGGTTTGGCTATCAGGATGTGTATGTGTGTGTGTATATATACATAATGTATATGTACATAAATATAATGCTTTTATAAATATTTTTAAAACCATTTGTTCTAAAATATATTCATTGCAAAAAGATATCCTCAAAATATTAAAGGTTCTTTGATAATAATCAACTAAGCATCATAGTAGAAATCAAGAAATATATGCAGTGGAAATATTAAAAGAAATTATTGAAAGTTTGTACGAAAAAAAGTCAAGTTCAATAAATGCTTTGGACTTGTATTTGTTTTGAATAATTGATCCCAGTTAATCACTCACATGATCACTTTTGCAAATAAAGTATTCAATCATTCATATTTTTACAGAAATCTGTACATAATTTGAAAGTTCTTCAGTTTAAACTTAAAACAAGTTGTTTACAATCTCGTTTAAAAACATACCTTATTAGGAGATTCCATTTACTTAAAGATAATTTAAAACAAAAGATAGATAATTGATCGCTAACCACATAAACCAAGTGATTAGTATTAAAAAAGGTGGATATCAACTGCGTAAAATCAACATTTATTTTCCACACATTAGTTTGTACCGCGTTGCTCGTCGCGACAAAACGACAAACGGTCATTTAATTCTTGAATTTCGTTTGGAGAGATGCTTTAATGGGATTGGTCGAACAACGATGTTGTGATTGGTTTAGAATAATTTTAAGTAAGTAATCATTGATCTAAGAGATCGAAGAGAATACTTTAAATCTAAAAGAATAATCACAACCATCCAATTTTTTGATTGGTTAAAAAATATTTTGGAAGAATTTTGGAGACCTGAATACTTATCATGTAATTTTTTTCTTAAAGCCACTTTCACCAATAATATAAATTAATTTAATCGACCGATTATTGAAATTGATCGATCATATTTATTATCAAATTTGTAGATGAGTTGCGATTAGTCAATTCCCATGAAATAATCGGCCGATTAAGGTTTATGGAGGCCGTAATCTGTTAACTTATGCCGTAACCGTAAAAAATTGACGAATCATAGTCGTGATTATTCTTCTATAATTTGATTGTGATTGATCAATTTTTTACGATTACGGCATAAGTTAACAGATTAGAATGGGGCCTGTTTGACCACGTTGCAATAGATCACCAGCCACTCATATCATTTGAACAGAGGAAAACCTCTAGGCACCGGCCGCTGTGAGTGGCTGTGGTCAATCACAACGTGGTCAAACGGGACGCTCCCAACAGATTACGGCTTTCATAAATCAACCCTAAATTAATTCATATTATTTCATTGTAGATGGTCCTTAAAACATATGCCATTAAGAGCCTCTTTCAACCAATTTTCAACCAATCTTCAACCAATTTTCGGTTAAGCTAACCGACGATTGACTCGACCATCATGATTGCCAACAACTGAGAAGTAAATTATTTATTATACATAGATAAGTATTAAAATTTTTGTTTAAGTGAATGATTGTTTAATAATTTTTATTTATGGCTACGGTCCACTTAGCACTACAAAAGTTTCGAAGCGTTTGATTAACCAATCAGAACAAAGAATTTTATGAATTGACCAATCAAAAAATGCTTCGAAGCATTTGTAGCACCAAGTGGACTCACATTAATTATCGGATATTACTTACAATTTCATCTACCTACCAAAATACCTACAATACGAAAAGAATATTAGATTAAAAAACACATACTTATCTATAATAAACAGTTTAGCTCTCAATTGTTGGCAATCATGATGGTCGAGTTAAGCTTAACCGTCGATTAGCTTAACCGAAGATTGATGAAAGAGATTCTTATCCATCTCGGGTTGGATTCAAATTCACCGCAGTTGCAAACACTATAAATCTACACCAATGAAAATGGACATTAAGGTTGATATTTCATGGGGTACGTTCGGAAATACCACCCGAGTGACTCCGTGTATCGTCTTATTCTTGTCTTTAACATTCGATGAACAACAAGGATAAAACGATACACGGAGTCAATCGGGTGTTGTTTTTGAACGTAGCGATGGTGTCGTACAAATTACAATGTACGACAAATTTTTTGAAAACGATGATTGGATACATGATAGAGAATTTCTAGAGACTCATACATGCACTATTCTATACCAATCTATACTTTCAAAAAATTTATTGTATATATAATTCGTGAAATGTCAGCCTATGCTAGTTACATTGTGGATGGACGGCGGTTTCGGAAGCGTCTCGCTTGGTTGAGGTTATGCTATGATATACATGAATTGCAAGATCGCAGACTTATAAATGTTTAACGTAGCTGTCAAATAGGCACATTTTTGCCGTCTCATTGAGCTATTTTTGTAAGGAAGTCATAAAGATTAGGTGAGTGTTTGTGGACATCATAATACCGTTTAGATATAGATTTGCTACACCGCTGTATATTGGCCGCTATGTGCCGTACAATGTTTGAACGTTATTAACATGTACATGAGAATTGTACAAGACGACATTAATATATCATACGCAATTTTGTTTTATTATATGCTGTATTATATCTATATATGTTATATTTTTACAAAGAAACCCAACGAAATGTCTGGTGGTATGCTTTACGGTGGAGACGAGATAGGAGCATTAGTCTTTGACTTGGGTCATCATTCTCTGAGAGTAGGCTATGCTCAGGAAGATACTCCAAAAGCGGAAATTCCAGCTGTTGTAGGCTTAGGAGAGGATGCCAATGGTATGACTACCAAGGTTGAACCCATGGACATTGATGATAAAAAGCCTGATAGCAATATAACGCAAAATGGGACCAAGTATTACATCGATACCACAATTCTTCATGTACCACGGAAAAATATGGAGGTTGTGAGTTATATGAAAGATGGTATGATTGAAGACTGGGATCATTTCGAGAAGGTAAATAAGTAATAATTTATGTAACTTGCGAGATATATGAATTTGATTTTACATATTGAAGCTTTGGATGTATTGTTTATCCTCTAGGTATTAGATTACACATACTCAAAAATAATTCAATCCGATGCTGAGTATCATCCTGTGCTATTTTCCGAATCCCCATGGAATGTACGCAGCAAGAGAGAAAAGTTAACCGAGCTGATGTTCGAGAAATATAATGTACCAGCTTACTTTCTTGTAAAGAATGCAGTTTTGGCTGCGTTTGCCAATGGTAGAGCGACTGGTATTGTTGTGGACAGTGGTGCCACACATACATCCGCAGTGCCTGTACAAGATGGATTTGTATTGACGCAAGCCATTGGTAAATCACCTCTTGGTGGAGACTACATAAGTATGCAATGTAGACAATTCTTACAGGTACGCAAGTGTTATTCATGTTTATCATAATGTCTTTCAAATCTGTCTCATGTATCTTGAATAAATACAGGACAACGATATCGATTTGTCACCTCCTTATATGGTAGGTAGTAAAGAGGTAGTTAAAGACCATGATAAGCCACGATGGGTTAAAAAAAAAGGTTTACCCGAGGTTACTAAATCCTGGCATAATTACATGGTAAAAAAAGTGATTCAGGATTTCCAGGCCACAGTTCTTCAAGTATCGGAAACGCCATATGACGAGAAGATCGTTTCCACGATTCCTGCAGTTCAGTATGAATTCCCGACTGGCTATCATCAAGTATATATATTAAATAATATTTTTTCAATGCTGCACAAATCTTAGGCCAAGGTAATTAAAAGAGGATTATTTTTCAAGGACTTTGGAAGTGAGAGATTTCGAATACCAGAAGCGTTATTTGATCCTAGTATAGTACAAATGCGTGGAGGTATGGTTGGCAATACAATGTTGGGAGTAGGACATATTGTTACGACTAGCGTTGGCATGTGCGATGTTGATGTACGACCAGCGCTTTATGGAAGTGTTGTAGTAACTGGTGGAAATTCATTTATTCAAGTAAAATTTTAATATTTTATGAACATTAACGAGAATGTTGTGTCTCTTCTGTGTATATTGATAGATTATTCTGTGCAGGGTTTTCCAGAACGCTTGAATAGAGATTTGTCCATGAGAATACCTTCCAGTATGCGTCTTAAATTGATTAGCGCGAACGGATGCGCGGAAAGAAGATTTGGAGCATGGATTGGTGGTTCAATATTGGCATCAATTGGCACTTTCCAACAAATGTGGATCTCCAGTCAAGAGTATGAAGAAAGTGGGAAGAGTCAAGTGGAAAGAAAATGTCCTTAAAACACGTTAGTTGCTCATATGTTTCCATCCTATTGGTGCCAGTGTTGTATGAACATTGTATAGGGAGTGAGTACGTTTGGAGCATAACACTCTACATTTTGCGATACTATGTATCATTAAACAAATTATGATTATGCGTAAAGCACGTGAGACAATGAAGCACCTTAAATAAAATGTCTTTTTATAATGTTATGAATACGTATTCATGATGTTATTGAATCAAACATCTACTTATACATATATATAGATAAACATATACTACCTGTAAATGACATTATACATTGCTCCAAGTAAATGACATAAGAAAATTGATCCTTATTTATTACCAATATAAACGACGAAATTTTGTAAATTGTAATAAAATTTTTTATAAAACATGTAGCGAATCGTGTCATGAAAATAAATTTGTTTCTTCGATTTCATCTTTGTCACGATGTCTTGTCTTCGATTTGATCTAGTTTCACTGCCGATAATGTTATATGCGTCACGTTGAAGTTGTAGATACACAACTCCACTCAAATGTCACTGCGTGAGAGTGGAAACAAAACGCTTGGTTCTGGAAACTATAATTACTCTTTGCAGCACATGCATGTATTTTATATGGAAATAATAAATAAGTATACGATATGAAAGTACAAAGGAAACCATCTGTCTTTTCAAATATCTTATTAGTAGTTGATGGAAAGGAAATGGCATCCTTTACTAAGTAAAGAGATGAATTGAAGAGGTCTGAAACAGTTTGTCTTTGATAATGAAAGACGTTGAATTCAGCAAATTAGCTATCATTAAGTATGAAATATTAATGAACAGAGGACAATTGTAAAGTCTATACTTGTTGTCTCTGGATGGTTCTTCAATATTATAGAATCTACTAATAGGGATCCAGTAGTAATTATTAAAATGTCGACTAATAGTGTGTGTAAAATAAACAATTAAGAAAATATAATTAAAAATACATGGAATACTGACTTTGAGACCGATAATACATTTTCAAATATTGAAAAATTTATATATATTTGTTCCATAGATTTCTAATATAGTTTATATCAATACATTGTACTTAGTATCGACTTTACATATATGTATAAAAAGCTCACGACTCTGTGCTCATTTCTTCCAAAACTTTATTTCTGACTCTATACGTGTTTTCTGATGAATACAATATGGATATTAATAATTATGTAATTATTAATAGAAAGGTTTTAAAATTTGTTGGTCTTTATCCAATAAGTATCGTGAGATATGTCTTGTGTTGTGCGTGTATGATTGCTATTATTATACCACAAATAATGCAAATTTATCAAAATTGGCAAGATCTGTCTACAGTACTGGAAACGAGGTATATATTCACAATCTTTCATCATGGATACTCAAGGTGAACTGTAAATGTTATATGACAATTTAATTATGTTTTAAGAAGCATCAAAATGATTTTATATTTCATTTATTGTTTTTATAGTTCAGTATTGTTCACTATTTTACTTGCTATCTTGAAATCATTAGTTTGGGTAAACAATAGAAGAAAAATGGATTCTTTTATAGAATACATGTTAACAGATTATTGGAAGATAATGACCGCACATATTTCGAAGAAACGCAGAGATGTATGTGCAATGTGAGTGAATTTGTTTTTAAATAGCTTATTAATACATAAATGTTTATGGTTCTAAATATATCTATATATATATCATGTTACTTGCAGATACGTGGAAAAAGGATTATCATATACTAAGGGATATCTATTTTTGATTTGTAATTCTTTAATATTTTTCTTCAGTTTGCCTATAATTGAGATATTTGTCGCTGTGATTAAAGACACTAACAATAATAGTACATTAACATCAAAGCACCTTCCATTTTTAGCTTTATATCCAGAATCTTATTACAGTTTTCCGATGTATGAGGTAAGAACTTTATATTTTCAAGGATTTGCTAAAATTATTAAATATTTGTGTATATTTATATAGATTATTTATCTTTCGCAAATGGTGGCGACAAGCTTGTGTGGTCTTGTTATCCTAGGAACTGATACTTTAATTGCAACAGCATTGTTCCATACATGTGGTCATTTCAAAGTACTTCAAAAAAAGATAAAAAATATTGAAAATGAGATTGATCTCGTTAGTATTTATTTTATCACTCGATCATATCACTCATCGTGTTGCAATTATCATAAATTAATGTATTTATTATTACGTTTCTGTAAATATATTAACATAGGTTTTTATTTATAGGTACAAAATGCGTACATTGAAAAAAATATTACGCAAAGAATTAAATTGCATGTAATAGATATTATTGAACATCATTATATAATTCTTTGGTAATAATTTTAAATTCACGTAACAAACGCGCGCGCGTGCACACACGAATGTTTTGTAAAGTCGTAATAATGTTTAATAGAGAGATTAAGAATAGATTTCTAAGATCATTTTGAGACGAAAATTCTAATACCAAAATGTTGAGACTATAGTAAGTTTTAAATTATAAACATTTAAAATTAGCAAATCAGATAGCCTAAAATTCACGCGTTCAGGTGTGATACAACGTAAAGTACTAAATGCTCGAAATTTAATCAGTCTAATTCACTAACTTTAAATGCTCATAATTTAAAAATTGTTATAGTCTCGACATTTTGATATTAGAATTTTCATCTTAAAATAATCTCAAGCATTTTATTCTTAAACGTTATCTGATCATAAAATATAAAAAGTTACAATATTTCATGTAGGTTTTGTGATTATATGGAAACGATCTTTAGTCCAATGTTATTTCTACAAACATTAGCTAGCAGTCTCATAATATGTCTAGTAGGTCTTCAAATTGCGTCTACAAATATAACTGCGAGTACAATCTCCAAATCGATTAAATACATCTCATATTTAATTATGGCACTTTTTCAATTGCTGCTTTTTTGTATACCTGGTGATGCTTTAATATATGAGGTATGTAACAAAATAAAATGGGTAAATTTAATAAAAATGACCTAACAAACATATAGACAAATATATATGTATATACACATATGCTATATATATTATATCACAGAGTTCCATGATTTATAAAAGTGTGTATACAATTACTTGGTATAAATTATCAGTTTTATTTAAAACTGAGATATGTTTGCTCATGTTGCGCAGTCAAAAACCTAGTAAAATAACCGCAGGAAAATTCTATATAATGCATCTGGAGAATTTTAATGCAGTAAGAAATCAAAATTTCAAAATTGTACGACTTTATAATACATATGTACAATAAATAAATATATTAGCTTTAATATTTATAGGTATTGAGCACAGCTGCCTCTTATTTCATGTTGCTTCGAAGTTTTAGCTCAGATGGAACTACTATCAATTTATAATCGAATAAAAAAACAAATGTAATATGTAATTGAAAAATAGAATATAACAGAATATTGAAAATAGAATATATAGAATAGAATATAAAAATAGAATATAAAAAGCATAAAAATACAATACTTGAAAATTGTATTCGACGAAGCTTCGACGATACGGAATAAATATGGTTTGTACACTAGTTTATTAATATCCATACACCATAGAATCTTATGCTGTGTATAACCTTGTTTCGGCAATCGCACTTGTTATAAATATGCACCCCAACCAAAATACATTTGGCACAGATTATCTATATTTATCGCTTCTAAAATCAAATGATTGGTTTGTCCTTCAACGCTGAGATGTAATGCAATATTTTCTGCTTTTCTTCCAGGATATCGCACCAAACCTTTTAATCGTTGCTCAATATTTTTTATATGTTCTACAGCCTAAAATAAAAATAAATGAATTATTCTCATATTTTTATATCTTGTTGTATGATTTAATATAAAAAAATGTCTGTCATACTTTTTCATTTGTTTTTTCAGCTGTTTTTTCACTGGTCTGATTTTTATTCCAGCTAACGAGTGGATCGTAGACGAAAGGCGTGAGTACACTCAATAATGTACTCGATTCTTGCCGAAGTACTCTCATAGTAATTTGACAGGCACGTCGGAATGGTCCCTCAATTTTTAAAGGACCCATAGCATCTACCATATTATGAGTTAAGCGAAATGGCACTCGTTCGGGCCAGTCAAAAAGTTCGCCCTAAGAATTATAGATATATAGCGTAAGAACAATTAATTATTTAGAATAAACAATTAGTAAGATGAGAAGTAACAATTTACATGATTCCATGATGTGTATGTGTACGTATATATTTTGTGGGTATACATGTGTATAAGTGTGTGTGTGTACGCACGTGCGCGTGCGTATGTGGAAATATATCAACGAAATATATCAAGAGATTTATAATCTTAAGAAGGAAATCCATCTTTTATGAATCTCTAATATTGAATTATGAGATTTACCCTGTTAAATAAGCAATTGAAATCAACGTGTACGCAATCTCCGCATTTAGAATCAAACAATATATTTTCTCCATGGCGATCACCAAGCCCAAGTATGTATCCTACCATAGACATGACAGCAGTTGTCCTAATATATGCTGTACGAGCTTCATACCTTTTTCAAAAGTAGATAATTAACATTTATACATATTATACACACAAAATTAAGAAGGATATGTATGAGATAAATTTTAATGACATGTACCATCCATATGAATCAGGAAACGTAATGCGAAACCAATCCCCAAATACAGGAGGATGTCGTGGTAATTGCTTTTCTAGAAATATTTTCTTCTTCTTTTCTAATGGATCTTTTAATGCTAGTGAAAAAATTTAGAAATGAAACAAAATAATTTTTTTCTTTTAGATAACGTTCTTACACGTTTTTAACAATTGCATTATGACATACCACATATCATTGCTTTAATTTCTTTATTTGTAGGCGCAATCCCTCTTTCCACATAGAGATTCATAATAGTAGGTCGAAGACCTACCAGATTTGGTATCCATTCTATCAAACCACATTCTTCGTTTAATGGTACTACGCTCTACAAATCAAGAATTAATTGATAATTTATTGAAATGAAATTTAAATAAGACGTATATTACTTAGACAGTCTTACATATGTGCGTATGTAAAGCCTTCTTTGTCGTGATTCTGGATCATTTTGAAGATACTTGTTCACGATATCATTAAATTCCATCAATCTGAAATCCTTACGTAGATCGTCTTTCGGCTTACACATAAAGAGATATTCTTTGCCATCCGATCCTCTTAGCGCAATTCGTCGCGGTCGTTGAAGTGATGCCATTATTACCACGTTTTCTTCTATTTTTGTTATATGTACCCATCTCCTATATTACAAATATAACATAAAATCGCGTTATTATAAGAAAAGAAAGTGGATGTTATAAAAATAAAATACATACAATAAGAATGGATTATGATCCTCAAGCGAAGCATTCTTCGCAGGAAGATGTAATTGTCTGAATTTCGTTGTTGGCATCATAATTGGACTGAAATCTTTACTTGCGAGTAACCTTGGCAAGCTTTTTGACAAGTGAGTCACTGTAGTATTCAATGTTCCCTATTATAAAATCAAAGGAGTACATTATTCTTTCATTATGATTAATCTTATATTTCGATTGAATACCGAAACTTACATCTGGTATCGTTTTATTAGATAATTCAATTAGTCTTTCCCAAAGTTTGTGAAAATCTTTAATAAGTTTAGACATATCTGGCGTTCTCAATTGCGTATGATTTAAGATTTCTTGACATCGTTTTTGTCGCGCTGGATATGAAGACTACAAAATAAAATAAATAAAATATTGTTTTACATTTTGGTCAATTATCTAAGAAATAAAAAAAGAAATATATATGTGTATTAATAAAATATATTAGAGTAATGTTTGACTTAAGTCTATAACGGTAGATCAATAATCAATAATTTGCGGTGTCGAGTTTAAATTCGCCCTTTACATATTTGAGAATAAGTGAGGAATCACTTAGAAGAATTTCTTAGATATAAAGAACACTTTGATCTCATCCGTTTTTGTAACAAAACTATTAACAACAACAACAAGAATAAAAACATACATTAAAAACTGATGCCATCATCCATAAACAATGTTGTGGATATGCTGAAATTAATTTCACCAGAATTGCGCATAAAGTATTTTGCACCTGTGGAGATGGATGACAAATTCTTGACACAAGTTGACTAAAAGCAGTTAGCCACATAAACGTCGGTAATCTATGATGATAAACCTCTGAAAATTGATTGATTTGCGTTCTTTGTTTAATGGCATAAATAAATTTTCATAAATTGATCTTTCAATTTCATTGAAATAAATACCCATAATTTGTGTCATTTTTAATAGACGATCCTGACGAAATTTGACAATGTCTGGTGGATCGGAAGTAATTGTAGCGCGAGAAGCGTTATCCAACCAGATGGTCAACATCTTGGGCATTGAATGATGAATGTACTTGCAGCCATATTGAAGCGACTTTCCATAAAAATTCATCATGTGTATTTGCAAATCTCTTAAAAAGATTAATGGTAAATATTATTATAGAAAATCAATTATATTGTGATGATATTAAGTTGTATGAGATTAAATTGTATAAGCCTACCGTTTATTTCGATCCTTATCATCTTCAGACATTCTCCCAACAATGGTATCATAATATTCAGCACATGCTACCCAACTTTTTTCCCATTTTTTCCATACTTCGATCGCCTCTTTATAGTTATTGATACAACTGTCTGTATCAACATTGAGAGTTTCGTCGTTGTATTTTGCAAACAGAAGTTTTGCCTGAAAAAAGTGTAACTATGAAACAACTATGAAGATTATTTTTATAAATTTTATTTTTCAGTGTTACGCACCTTTGCACAGTGTCTTCTTTCTTCACTACAATCGTCTGAGGGTAATTGTTTATAATAATGCGCTGGTTTAAAACAATTTAAGAAACAACGATTTAAAGTAGTAAAGGCATCTTCTTGACAACCTTTCTGCCAATACAATTGAGCTTGTTCTATGTACAATGATTGTGGAGGACATGAATCGCTAGCCGATAAAATATGCATGTATGCTTGTTGTTGCAAGCCAGCCCTGAAACAATCATTCATTTAACACAACAGTCCTTTCAGAAATTATCAGAAATGTGAAAAAAAATATCGTACGTACTTTCTAGCAATTTTTGCGCTCTTCAACCAGATTTTGCCAATTTCTTGTTTAAGCATTAAGTTTTCTGTGTTTTGAGTTTTTTGTTGTAATTGTACAGCTAAATCCAAGGTAGCTCTGCGCATGCTCAGGACAAATTCTACACCGCGAGATGCTTTCAATAGTTGTCCACGTTTCTCCCATTCTTCTAGTATTAGTGAAAGGCCTTCTACATTGTTCAGCATCATCGAAGTTGCTTTATCAAATTCATTTAATATATGTAATCTGAAAAATGCAATAACAAATACATTTTATAATTTGCAAAAAATATAAATTACTAATTTACTCACTTCATAATATATGAATAGCTCTGTTGATAAGCTCCCGGTCGAGAAGCATCTTCTAATAATGAGACTAAATTCTTTTTTAAGGAGAGCAGATCTGGTTTAATCCCTTTTATGAGATCATCTAATAGTACATGCTTTATATTCTTTTGCGAGGTTTCCTCGAATCGAGAGAAATGAGCGAGTCTCCAAAAAAGCTCGCGTTCAGTAATGAGAGGCTCCAATTCTGGCCTATCGTATCAAGAAAATATTTCAATTCACAAATAATTTATTTAAAGTTATATTTTATTTGTATTATAACAGTATTACCTAGTACTTAACAGACCCTCGGTAATATATTTGGCAGTGAATGGTTGATCTAGACCAAGGTAACACTGGATCATACCTTGTAAATATGTATGTTTTAGGTCTTCTTTTTGCGCGAGCCTCTCGTAGCACGTAGCTGCGTCCTAATCGAATTTATATGTATTCACGTGTATCATATGAATTCATAAGTATTTGAGATGTATTTTGATGAGGTAAGATTATGTGATTTTGAAATAAAATTAATTTATCTAACAATACCTGCAGCTGCCCATTGACTTCATGAGCTAAAACTAATTGTTGCAAGGTAGGAGACTGATTCTGAGTTGCCAAAATGCCAGATACTCCATCAGGTTCATCGAGTTGCGCGTAAATTTTCTGCAATAGACACTCCATATTATGAAACAGAGAAATGTATCGTGCCATATTAAAAGAATGTTACGTACCGCGAGTAAACCACCTTCCGTTAATTCTGACAAACCTTTATGACTAGATGCCATATGTTGTTCTAAATACATTAGAGCTCGATGATATTCCCGTGATTGATAACAACCTTCTGCCACTACGAGACTGTCTAACCTAGCACAGAATTCTAGAAATCGGTAACAAAACAATCAATCATATTTATATAATTCATGTACACAGTATATAATATATATTTTTAATACAAACTTTTTACTGCTTCGTATCTATCATCTTGAAATAATCTTCGTTCTCTAAGCCACCTTTGCAAATGATCCAATATACAAAAAACTACCTATTCCAATTATACAATAATTTTATTAAAAGTACTAAAAATTTTAATGTTAAATAAAATAAAGTAAAACTGAGATTGATATTCTGGAAAAACAATTGATTTATAATTTTTGTAATTCTGATCATCATCCCATAAGTTTTATATACTAAAACGCTGATTTAAAGTTTTTTTTTTTTTTTTTTTCAGAAATCTATATCTTCATGTGCATTAAATAAAATTATTAAAAAATTTATGTCGACCTGCGAGCAGCGCGTACGTCTGGTTTCTTCCGAGATCCTCTTTTCATCGGTCTTTTCACTCTGTTCATATCGGAGCGGTCGATGACGCAAAAGTTCTAAATCCAATACGGATTTTTGTCTAACATTAATTACAGCTAACATTTCTTCTCTGAGCTTAAGATGTTCTTCTTCTCCATTATTTGCGATTATGTACGCTGGTAAATAAAAGCAACATGTATATGTATATTAAAATAATTATTCGTACATATTTGAATAAAAATATCAATATACTTCAGCTTACACACGATATACGGTAAACAAAATATTAATGTTTTCATATCCCGCTTGAAGGCCAATTTGCATGCTTGTAACACATTATTGAGCGTTGTGTCACGTACAGCGCTAGACATGCTGCAAAGCCAATTATAAGCCCAGCTTTCAACTGTAGAACCTGCTTCAGAACTACAAATTTTTTCATTATCAGTTGCCGATAAATATAAGGTAACAGTAGCTCAAACTTCATATAAATCATACCCGTAAATAGGATGTGGAAATTCATTGTCGTCGCTAACAGTCGCTATCTTGTAATGCGATGTCAAAAAAGGGATAATAATTTGTTGCGTTGTGGCTGATAAATTTTTCCATAATTTACTATTTCGACCTTGTGGAGAAATGTCGTATGCTTTTAATATCTCCTGAAAAATGTCGATTACGTTTGATAAACAGAGTGTAATTTGTTTTTCATATGCAAATACATACGTATTTATTTACGTACGTATGTATGATGGGTGTACAAGGTTACCTGTATAGCAAGTGAAAAACAATCCATACTTTGGCTATTCTTCTGCATTTGAAAAGCCCGCACGTGTTCGGAAAGTAATGCACACGCAAACTCTTCATTCATATCTGATATAAAATTACTATCCTCTGTAATATAAAGAACATTTTAAATTTAAAAAAAGTTTAAAAATAAAAACATAATAAATGATATTATAATAAAAATATAGAGACAAGATACCTCTAGAAATAATTCTTCGTGGAAGAAGACTCGGTTCGATAGCTCCTAATTCTCCGAGACATTCTCCATAACATAATCGGATAGATTCATCTTTATCTTGACATCCGATCAGCAGAGTATCTAGTAGCTTTAAAATATATAAATATGAATATGATTACAGCAGATAGTATACACGATGCATTTATATATCTAATAAACGTACTTCAACGATCAATGGATGTACATCAGTTTCGCTTAATATCATTTTGTTAAGCTCACTACGATGCTCCTTCAGAAACGTTTGCAAATGTTTTAGAGCTCTGATTCGCACTTCATCAGTTTCATGAGTAATCCGTTTCAACCATAATTTTAAATTAGCATTAAATCCCTCGGGTCTAAAATCAGAGATTCTTTTATGATATACATTCGAAGAAACATAAGTTAAATATATGTTAAATATACCATTTACCTAGCTTGTAAAATATGTGCCTTAACTATATTAGTTATGTGAGTGGGAACTTTCATATCGTCTATAAAAAATAATTCTGAAATGTGACTGTTATGACTCTCATTATTTTGAACAATCAGAAATTCCAGCATACTATTGACTTTTTCTGGATATATTTTTTGCAATGGTATTAATGACACGCATATTGTTGGAAATAATGGTCCTAGATCTTCAATAGCTATACTAAAAGCAGAATTTTGAAAATTATTATTTCAAATCATAATTAGTATGTTGTTATATTATGTGTATATATTAACTTAATATTTATTACGACATACTTATGAATAAATGCATCCCATGCATCACAGACCAAATGTGAGAAACCTGGTCTTTTAAACCCAAGCGAAGTTCGTAATGTGCCTAAAATTTTGTATCTAAGTGGCGTTAAATAAGCAGCACCCATGTATTGAATTAAAACGACTAATGAAGCAAGGACGGATTGCTGTGTATATTCATCTGACTTAGGACCAAGCTTTATATCAAAATTCACCAATATGCCATGTAATCGCAGATTTAAATAAGACACCTGTGTATGTATATTATATTTGTAATTGTTATATGTATTAGTTATAATTCCTTTATTATTAATTAAAATACTTACAACTTGTTCATGTGTACCAAACTTTCCTCTTTGATTAGTATCATATTCTGAGATGATTTCTAAGAAACCTATTATTTTTTCGGGTGATTTGTAAAAATGTAACATAAGTTCTTCAAAAATTCCCTGCAAGATTATATGTATATATATATATATATATATGGTGTGTGTCGCGTGGTGCGTGTATACATACACACATATACATATTTTTATCATATTGTAAAATAAAAGTTAAGATAATTTAATAATACAAAACAACGTTATTTACCATAAAAGATTGTTTTGTAAGAACTGCAAGACTAGTTTCTGTTATTCTTGTTACAAGTTTTAAACATTCTGTACTTATTCGAAGAGACGTATCTAAGAATGCATGACTGCATATATACTAAAAAGAAGGATAACAATATGTAAATTAAATTATATATTAAATTAATTCAATTGAATTATTAAATATATTAATTTTATATACCGGGAAATATTCTTGAAGCATTTGCTTTATATCCATGCGTATCAATTCGGCTATGTCATATAAGAGCGCATTTGCTTTTGGCATTTCAACGATAATAGTAATCAGAAAGCAAACTGCATAATGACCATCCTTGTATAATAATTGACGTGAACCTTCATAACCTATACATTTAGCAACACGATGTACTGTAGTTGCCATATTATATGAAAAATTTATATAGTTACTAACGGCACGTTTCATTATAAGCTGTAACAATATATATTTTAGATATATTATAATGCAAAGAATTGTTGTAATTTATAAATAATAATTTATAGAATAATTACTTTTAAGAAATCCTTTCGATATCGAATATACAAAGTCTTTGGAGATACATTTAAAAAGTCAGCAACATCCCGATATGCAGTTATAGCGGATGCTACTGCTGTATGTGATGAATGTGGATGTGTTATTGTGATTAAAAATACATTCAAAATCCTTCTTTCCGTTATATGTAATGGAACGCTGAAATTGTTACATTAATTGTTAATTAATAAAAAAAAAAGCAATGAAGTATTTGCGCAAATTACAATTCATATTTATACTAAATATTCTTCATATTTTACCATACAAAGTTCTTTGCAGTGTTGAGTAATGTATCATGTAAGGAATGATTAGAGATATTTAATGCAGTTATAAGAGTGTTGGCTATAACATCAATTACTAAATCAACATATTCGTCCAAATCATTTGGCATGATATCCGACAAACATTCACCATTGCTCTTCAGCATAATGATCTTATTACTTAACAGTTGTCCAATTACCGATGCAAGATTCGATCGAATCTCAGTATTTTCATCGTATATATAAGGAAGCCACTTTTTTGTTATCTCATTCGAGTTGAATGATTTTATATGATTTGAAAAAAAAAGAATATTTTTGGAAATATGTAATCGTACGGAAATATTTGTCGAAGAAAATAGTTTAAAATATATATCAAAAATATGGTCGTAGACCTCTGGTAGATAATGTACATTGGAATCGTCATTTTTTTTTCTATTTTTTGTACAACATTCGCAATATATACTCCATTTTTTGTTTAACGATCCACTAAAAATAAATATTATTAATTATTTCATAATTTCACAAATAATAACTATAAATCTTAACAAAATACTTTATAATTTTTCCTTTTCCTGATGAAACACAAGTTATCTGGCCCAAGATATTTGCAAGAGCTTCATGTATTTCCACTTTCGTCGAAGATAAAGCGGTATTTAAAACATATTGACAAACATCTTCCAATTTTATGTTTGTATCTTTCAATAGTAATACGCTGTGTCTATATGTTTTAATATATTTTATGATTAATAAGTACATATTATTTAAAATGCATGAAAAAAAATATAAACATACTTACAACACTGCTGTAACAGCTATTTGTATGTTACTATTTAATATACACATGCGTAATAATTTTAATCTTTCCTTGCCATTGCCATATGTGCATAAAGTTTCAAGACATTTCGACATTGTTTCAACGTTGAGAGATTTTGCTCTTTGTACCATTTTTTGACTGATATCCATGGATCCTTTGAAATCTTGAGTAAATGGCAATGCTAATATCAATTGCAATAAAACTTTATTCGATTCATTGTGAGCCATTATACTCATTAATATTTGAAAAATAATCTCTTCATTTTGACAACTCTCAGAATTTAAGTTTAGCATAAGAATCCTTAGTATGACATTTAAGTCGTTATCATATAATTTTACATGAATTTCCTCTTTTTCTAACCATAATTGCAATAAAGATGACCCTTTAACAATATATAATACTTGTGTAAATTTTTCAGCTTCCATAAGACTCATCAATTCTTTTCTTAATAAATTCCATGGTTCGCTGATTTCTGTAGCAAGAATAGTTTTATTTGCCATAACAGCTCGTTGAATATCAATAAAAACAAAGTACATAAGAATCTCGATAACAGTCTAAAATAAAAACAAATTATTAAATATAGAAATAATAGTATAATTATAAAATGAAAATAAAGTATTAAAACATTATAAAATATATATGCAATGATCACAAACTGGACAATGTACGAAGTAAGCCAAGAGTTTCTTAGCTTCTACAGTCGTACAGGACCGTGGCTCTACAATTAGATATTGTTCAATTTTATAACATGCTGATTCTTCCAATTTTTTTACTGTTTCACTATTGACATCATATACTGAAAAAAGAGAGAATATCATTTTTTAAAGGAAAATATGTATAAACAGAATTAAAATAAAGAACATACTCACAAATGTATTCGGCAGATATAAAATCAATAACTTGAAAACACAAATCTGTGATATTAAGGGAAATGGGTGATAATTGTATTAAATGTATCAATGTTTTTACAAATTGGAGCAGTTTATATGCTGGTAACGTCTCCAAATTGATCCAAGATGGGAGATTCTTCACTATTTCTAGACTATACATAATTATGATTGTACATTCCTAAAAATATTCAAATATAATGTCTTGAGATACAAATTTTTTTTTTAGTTTTCACTTACATGATCAGTGATAATACACTTTTCCATAATTTCTACAAGCAGCTGTAATGCTTCAATCTTTAAGTTTGGAGAAGAATTGACTAGGATTGTTATAATTCTGTTCCATAATTTGGTTTTATCCCAAACTGAAGCACCAGTTTTCATAATTATCTATCAATACAAACATTATTATTGAAAATCAACAAATGTCATGAAAATCTGAAAAACTGAATCTGAAAAAATACCTTTAATAAAGATTCTTGAATTGATGGCACATCTGATGATTTAATCTTCGCAGGAAATGGTGTTAGATCTAAATTCTGTATAATATCCTTTTCTGTACAAAACTTTGAAAGAATTATTTCTTCTGCAGCATCTTTGTAAAATTCTGATATCTCTATAGAGACAATATAAATGATTTAATTGAGATGATTTTGAACGATTTATAAATTTGATTATCAGTATATGTATATAAATATATATATATATATATTATATACAATTTTTTTTTACTTTACATTAATTTATATTTTGACCAATTATTAATTTATTACATACCATCGAGTATACTTAAATATTCTAAAGTAATAGTCTCAAACATTGTCATGTGATGCCTTGACAATATTCTGAGCATACAAGCTTGTACTTCAATACTGTTTGAAAGTATCACATTACTTGATGGTTTACAGATCAAATAAAACATTGTGCCAAATAACCAAGTTGTAAATGCTAAAAATATATATAATTAATAATATTAATAATATGTTATAAAATAATAAAATATAATATATATATAAAATAAAATATTTAAATTATATCACTTTGATATTAATACCTGCATATTGTTGCTGCAGATCAATGTCTGTTACAGCATTACTGAATGGTGGGATTAGTACAGTAGTTAATGTAGAAGATCTTTTTAATAAAGATTCCAAAAGAGAACATAGCATTTGCTCCGTTGGAGGATTCTCCAGATCAGAAAATATTGCTATTATTGGACTATTGATATACTTCCATACTGAGTGTGCTACAGTTATCCTGTAATAAAAAATTAGTTATTAAAATACATTTGTATTATCTTGTCTCAATTCTTGTGATAAAAACATGTAAAATAATTATTTAATCTTTAATTGGTAAGTTTAAAATATATGATATTTTACTGTTACATAAAATTTTGAGAAGAACATTATTTACAAGTACAATTGTTAAAAATAAAATATTATTATGATTCATAGATTTTTTATATTTCAATTATGTTGAATATAGATATGAATTGTTACGTCTCTCGATATGATTATTAGTATATTCTTAAGTTTATACTTACGTGCTACTGTTTTGAGGAGCCGAATTATCATTCACTTCCGTTACTACATCCATCATGATTGATTATGATCATGTATAAATTGTAAATAAGCAAAATAAACACGTGTGTACATATATGTTCAATCCGGCATTAGGCTGGTATTACATTTGTCGTACGACAAATTTTTCAAGCGTCTTGATTGATTGCAGGATAGAAAGTTTCTAGAGACTCGAAAATTTCTCTACTTTGCAGCCAATCAATACGTCTAACAAATTTATCGTACGACACATGTAACAGCACCCTTAGGCTGCATTCCTATGGATGATACCCGTTTGACCATGTCCCAATTGACCACTAACCACTTACAGCGCTTGAACAGTGGAAAAATTCTAGGCGCCGGCCCCTGTGAGTGGCTAGTGATCAATCGGGTGTCATCCCATTCCTATACATAATATACATGTTTTTAATATCATAGATTTTATATTCTGATGCATCTTTCCTTAGATAGATAGATAGATAGATACAGAGAGAGAGAGAGAGAGAGAGAGAGAGAGAGAGAGAGAGAGAGAGAGAGAATAGATGATTATATCTTCCATCTTTCTTTTTAACAAATATACAAATATACAAAGTGCATGCCGGAAATAACGTACAAAATACGTACACCCTCCCCAAGAAACGTGTACTAATTTGTCCTTTTTTAACATTTAATAGACAACAAAGTTAAAATGATACGTTTGCGCTTGCGCAGTAGTTTCATTCAAATAGAACTCTCACTACTCTTTCGCTTCATTAACTCAGTCCTTCGATTTTAGTCACAAGGCGCATCAGATATACATATAAAATCTATGTTTAACTATGTTATACATATATTTGATGTTAGAGAAAAAAAAATTTAGTTGTGCGAATTTTCTAAATTTATATCTTCCCTCCTTTTCTCTCCGATGTCTATCTCCCCTCCCTCGCCATCTCTTTCCAATTACAGAAAAATGTAGCGCGGCACAACCGTAAAGACCTTGCGGTTTGTGCCGCGATTGCATTGTAGGTATAAAACTTGAAAATCTGAGGTATACGAGTGGCCGGATTGTAATCTCGTAATATCATGAATTTGTATCTTTCCGCAAATATTTCTAAACAACATTGCTCTTCGCGCAGGATAATATTATTTGCACGTTTTTTCTTAGCAAAATAGGTTCCAATTCGCCACGACTCGCTAATAGCAGTGCTCGAGGATGACTTCGTTCGGTCGCGGTCGCGGATGGTCCGCTCATAGCCAAGATCAGAATCTGCGTAGACCGAGTGGCGTGCTCGGTACCAATAAAATCGTGAGAGATATAATGGACAAGATAGTTTCATGCGACGAGAATGAATGTTTATCGTCGCAATTAATGAATGAGATCGTAGACTTGTTGATCGTCGCATATAAAGAGGAAAATCTGAGGTATTACAATTTAATGTTTGCCTTTTGAAGAGAAAGAGGAGAAAAAGGAGAAAATATATAACGATTGTTTACACAATATTTTTCTAGCGCATCATGTATTTCAGGCACGTATGCAATTCTATCTGGAAGCGGGCCATGTATCAGCATACCACAAGGATAGCAATGATATTCAGTAACAATAAGATCGCTTTGTTGGAATGTGGTACCACCAATTTACGAGGCAACTTCTTACGTTTCTTACAGGAAAATTACATGTGTAAGTGATAGTTGGAAGGTGATTGTCCTTTAAAGATGTCTGTCTTTGATATCTCCTATATCTAAATCATTTTGTCTTTTAGCTAAAGAAATATATAGAGAGAATAAAGAGACATTTGCCAATAATGTCTTGCTTCATGCAGAGGTTTATTATCATATGAGAATGAGCAATGGAAGTAGATTGGAGATATTAGCTGAACCATTGATTCAATACATGAAAGATCTGTTACAAGATAATCCCCAGGATACTACTTATTTTATCATGATACAGGTAAGATTTTAGATGTATACCAAAATAGAGAAGTTTAAATATAAAAGTAAAATAACAAAGCTGATATATATGTAAAAGTATAATGATTACGGAAAAAATTTGTTTTTAGATTCTTAGATCTGGCAAGGATCTTAACATGGCATGTCCAGAGGAATTAGAAAATCTAATAATGACAATTAGACAATTGATAGTAAAGGAAAACTTTCACAATCCTGAAAACAATGCAGCATTATTATTAATTGTAGAGTTAGCCAATAATGGCTATGAAATTAAGGATACACAAGTGCAACATTTCTATCTCTCTAATATCAAGTCTATTTCCTTTGAACATCCGTTTTCTCACGAAGAATTAAAGGTGATTGCGACGAAAATTGAAAATGGTAATGGCTTGATAAATCATTTGAAGTTAGATACAAGATATATGAATAACACTTCCGCTACCATCATAGATAATTCTCGATTGTAATTCATCATTGCTGCGAAGAGTATATCTGTTACTCGGCAGGGATATGTGTATTATGATTTTCTACAAATCTGCCATATTAGAGTGATATTTTTTTTAAATTAATTTTTTTTTAATTAATGCAGCATAACGCACAGCATGGTGCACAAGTGATGATCATTGTCGGAGAAAATGTCAAGGATAGAAAAGAATAATTATCTAAGCCAGATGCAAAAGAAGAGGAAAGAGAAATCATGTGATAGAAATCTAAACTTATTTGGAAGGTTTGACGGGAATTAGTGCGTCAGAAGTTTTACGTAAATCTCGTTTTATGATAACTTCGTTATTTATTTTGCACATTTGTGATTTTTGATTATGAGATTACTGATAATTCTGATACAATACATAATAAATGATTCTTTAGATTCTAGAGAACCTATTATTTATATTTTATACAAATAGGTTATATATTTATATTTTTAACAAATAGATTTTCTATTTTGTGTATACCTATACGATGTACAATTCTTCCTATAAATAAATATTTTGTATTATTTTTAAATTTGTCTTTGACATCTGAATGATAGCTCTTGTGTGGTGGTAGCGAAAGTGGAAAGATATTTAGGATGTGTTGTGAGCAACTTTCTGATGTTCTAGATAATCAATTATCGGAAGTTGATAACATTCAACGAATTGTAAAAGAAAAAATGAAAAATGATACGTCCGAATATAGTAGTTATTCGAAAAATTCTAACGTTCCGAGAGCGATACGTGGTTCGGGCGCATTAGATAAATCAAAGAAAGGAATGAATATTAACGCAAAATCAAATTCATTAAGGACAACAAGAGAAAGAAACAAGAATTGGGGTCATGACGATAGGTTTCACGAGCATTATGAATAATTATGATCTTTGCAAAAGGTGAATATTTATCAATTTAGCTTTAGTAGCGTGTGATATTTAACAAATCAGCTTATACTTTGACTAAACTTTAAAATATGTAATGTGACAAAAATAAAATTTCTTCTATTCCAGTTATTATCAACTATGGTGCAGAGAATAAATATAGTTGTAAAAGAGATTTTTCCAGAAAGATCATGGATTTATATATATGTATACACGACATATATATGTCATAATTACAATCAAAGAAGAAAATCATTGGATCCTTTTTTTTTCGATAGAATGTGTAAAAAGAATAATCTCATTTTTCTATTTTATCATTAAGAAATCATGGAATGTAATGTGTCTTGTTATCACCTGTTTTTACCTCAGGTAAAATTTTCAGATAATACATTTTATGAGATCAATCTTGTCAAAGGACAACTTGTAATAGAAAATGATAAGCTTTATAAATAAGCTGGGGTTTAGGAACAATGTACTCTATATTGTTAGATACTTAACGGTATTGTCTCTGTTTAAAATATCAAGACAATCAATAATCACAAAAATCTTATCTTTCTTTTATTTTTCTTATTTTAATAATAAATGTAAAAAGGACAAATGTAACTCGAAATTTTATGATTGCGGAAATTTTAATTCTTTCTCTTTACATTATTATATTCAATCGCCAATCGAGTATTAATCACTCGGAATAGTGTATTCCTCCTGATCTGTATATATACTCGTATATTAAAATAAAATTCGCAATCATTTGCATAATTAAATAATGTAAACCAAAATAATGTAAAACAGAGTGCTATATGATATCATGTATTACATATACAAATATATAAAGTAAATTACAATTCTATTATCTTTAACTTATTATATTCGACTTTTCTTGAAATCATTCTCGGATTCTATAGCTGTTCCTTTTGCCAAAAATTATAAAATTATAAAATTATTGCCGAAAGTTCTCCTTTGTTTCATTAATTAATAAGTTATAACCATATATCTGCGAAATGCATTATGCATTATATATTATGTAACCAAAAATCAAGAACTAAGTTACAGCTATAACTGTCAAATTAATAATATATAGAAATAATATATAGAGATATGATTTTGAATTTCTCTTCAGTAAAAAGGATAGTTTTCGATATATGTAATTACAAGTTTATTCTATTAACTGTCAATGTTTTAAAAAAAATATGCAATTAAACGTTTGCAATTAATGACAAATATTTCTATTTATATTTGGCAAGAATTTTTATTGTGTATTTTCTCGCTTCTCACACATCGAAAGTCAAGATGAGCGTATATAAAAAAAATATTGTCGGATTTTCGTGTTTACAACACATTTCAGGGGGTCGATCATGTAACTTTTCCTCTAGGGCGGAAACGTGAAAAATAAAAAGTTTCACGTGAATTTACCATCATGTACGATTTTGCGGGATCATGTAACTCTCTCAAACGTGAAAATGTGAAATTTTTCACGTGAACTTTTTCGCTATGTACCTTGGTGGCGGAAAGGCGGAAATCTAGGAATTAATAAATATGCTTCGGAATTAGAGAAGATTAGGGCTGCGTTAGGATTAAGTGTACGTAGTACATATACAATTGATTATTAAAAGATATATAATACTATACCAATAAAATAATTTTCATTAGCTATAAAACCTATGAAACTATGTTTCATGATTTCATTTTCCACGCATCCAAGCTACATACATAATTGCTGTACGTGAAAAATTTCACGTGAAATGTCAAGGTGTGAAAAATGAAAAGTAAAAAGTGAAAAATGAAAAGTGAAAAATTTCACGTAAAGCTACATGATTGATCCCCAGAATCAAATCTATGTCAGACGGATTGATTTTTGATCAAATTTACGGCCAATTTGCCGATCTCTTGTGGAAAGTTTATTTTACTGGCTACTCAGATGTTAAAAAGAAAAGGAGATAAAAATACAGGACAAAAATTACGAAAGGTTCACTTACAAAATAAAATCTTGCAAGTGAATATTGAATTTCTCTTGATTTCAAACTAGGCTTGCAGTGTGAATAGCAAAGATGACACATGCGCCGAGATCCTTCCCTTCTCTTCTCGTCTAGGGAACACCACTGCGAGTGCGAGGTCTTATCTCCGCGGGCTACATGCCAGCAACCTGACTAAGCGACGTCAACAGAGACGCAAATTCAAACAGCCGGAAAGCGGAAAGTCGCGACGGCCGATCGTGTCACGCTGAGGTTTTCTCGGGTAAGTGCCGGCTGATTCGCGTAGCCATCGGTAAACCGACGACACGTTGTGTTTTCGCGTGCCGCGCGCTCCACCACATTCGACATAATGCGCGTCGTCGAATTAATCCCGCGAGAGCGCATCACGCGGGCGAGCGCGCATCGACACCGATCCTGGTCGATGTTTCGGCGACTAGTCACGTTGAATTAATCCCGTGGTTATCTCGCGGTTAGGGATGTGCGCACGTAGAATGTCACACGCGCGCCCTGTCTCACGATCCACGAGTCCGCGAGAATCTTTGATCCAGGTTAATCTCGGTTTAATCCCCCGCGATGAAGACGCAGTACGAGCAACCGACACTCGCTGTGCTTAACGCGGATGCCCAATGGGAGAAACGTCCTCGAGAACGTCGTCACCGCGAGAACGCCGAAAGCGAGAAGCGAGAGAAGAGTTCCCGTAAGAATTGAAAGAACGAGCCGGTTTGCGAGTTTGCTAGTACTATTCTCACTATTTTCTCATTCACTTACATACCTCTCCCGTTATACACAACTCGCTCATACACAACTCGTGCGTGCAACATAGAATCGTACGTATGTATTTACATACAGTCGTCTGATGTTTCATCGATGTGAATTTTATTATTAATGTGTGTGAGTGTGACATTTTCAGCGCGCGGGGATACCGTCTAACGTAGGCACGTGAAACAGGTGTTTGTTTTATCAATGAGACAGACCTGACATGTCTTACACTGAACTGGAACATGGTTACCAAGTAAATTCTCTCGTAGCTGTTCGAATATAATTTTCCTGTTTCACATTCGATCGGATAATTCTAACGAGACTTTGTTCACAGGGTCTGAGGAATGCGAATAGACCGATGTTTTACATAGGAGACATAAATACAGTGCAACCGTCTGTCATTCCTTCAATCTATCATTCATCGAAGAGAGTAAGTTCGCTATTATTGCTTTATCGCTGCCGAAGCCCGGCTGCAAGCGTCTCTTGGTATCACACGAAGCACAGTTTGAAATCTATTCTTCAGAATCTTAACTTTAGAGCACGCGCTATGTGCGCGTGAAATTTTTATGAACGTAAAATAAGTGTTTCCTTTTGCCCTTTTCCCCTTTTTATATGAATAATGCGAATGATACGAGTGATCGTTTCTCGATCGTGTATTTGGTTGTTAGATTGATGTACAAAATTGGTCTGTATCTGATAAGAAATCACAGAAATAGAGAAGTAACATAATGCGGCTGAGCTACACACGTGATTGGTTGTTCAAGAAGTTGTTCAGTCACCGACTGGAGGACAATGTGTTGCTTTATTTCTATCGTTTCGTCTTGCGTTTATGTCATAAAAATGACGAGTGTGCACATGTAGAACATCTGTTAATTAAAAAGAAATATACATTTGATCGGAGGTTAGAATATATATATATATATATATATATATATATATATATATATATATATATATATATTAGGGATGTGCTTTTGCGACGTACGTTGCCATTTCTTTCATATATTTAAAAATACACGCGATTCTATATCCTTGTTTATAATACAGTGAATTATTGTCTTGACTCCGGTAGATAGGCAAACAGTTATGTACAACAGTCATGACGTTATAAAAGGTTGCTAAGTAAATTTGAACACTCTTGCTGATCATTAGGGCCTAGAAGTGAGATTATGTAATATCGACTTTTAAAGAAACAAAACAGTCGGTGTAACAGTACACATCTTTATGTAATGGAGTATACAAATGCGATTAGTAGAAGAGTATAATAAATTCTGTGTTTTCTGATGATGTTTGACCAAGCAGGGATCTATCTCATTATAAGACACGTTATTCGAGCACGAATGGTACACACATGATATGATACTTAGTGTTGAATTTTTTTAATGATGCATGCACAACAGTGCAGATTAATCATTCCCTTTATTTGTGTAGAAATACATTTGCTAACATTCATCGTCGGCCAACTGTAACTGATGCTAATATTGACTGACTATTGTAAACTGCTTCCGACTGTGCTTGATAATTCCGACGATCGTCTGCGAGTTCTATTTTTATTCAGAATGTATTTAATACTCGTTACTTTAACACTATTGAGCACGATTTAAGTAGCGCGCGTGTCACTAGACTCTTAATTATTTTGCTATACACATTTCACGCTATACTATAAACTTGTGTCGTCTTGAAGATGCACGAGCGTGCTATCAAGAGAATATCTGTGAATTTTAAATTACAGTGATAATATTCAAATGATGTATATAAGAATCTGATAATCCTTTTATCTTTCTAACATGATATGTAGTTTACATTATTGAGTGAGGAGTTTACATTATTGATGTTGGAATACTATGAAATCATTGCTTATTATCAGAAGACATCAGAATTATGGAGTTTTGAATATTCTTGAAAATTCGTAACAATGATTTTTACTTTCAAGGTAAAAGCGTGTATGTTGCTGCGTACATCTGTATGTACAAAAGGTTAACTATATATAATCTAAAAGATTCTTAAGATTAACCTACAGTATTAAGTAGTTTATTATTGCATTTTGTATCAAGAAAGCTGTAATATTTTGTCATGTATTTTATAATTATTGTAGAAATAATAATCATAATTATGATAAAAAAGAAACACAAGATATTTATATGATTATACTTTAAATATTTAAAAGTAGTGATAAAGATATATATTCTTTTCAGCTGTGCGTAACACTGCTATTTATTAGTTTTCTGAGATTACTTATCAGATATCTCTAATTGTATAAAAATATGCCATCATAATACTTTGTCATTCGTTAAAGTTGTTCTACATGAAAATGAAAATAGATTCTATTATGTTTCATTAATTAGCATAATCTCTCTTTCCTTCCTTTTTTATATTAATCTTACTTTATATTAATCTTTATATTAATCTTTTCTGGATCTTTTATTACAATGATTAACAAACGCTCATGCTTCGATTTGCTTGTTGCTGCATGACTGGTATTGCATTTTCATCATTGATCTGGATTGTAATGAAATAGTAATAGTAAAGCAGAATAAACAAAATTAAACGAAAATATATAAACGCACAGACGAACTCAAAAGCCTCGTATTGAATCATGAATTTAAAGATTGCGTAATTTTTCACCTTCGAATGTACATATTTCACGCTTTGTTGCTTGATACATATTACCTTTCTATGTAGGCAATAACATATGCGATCAACGTATAACTTACTTATCAAAGATCAAACTAAAGAGTAATGAGTAATCTTACAAGAGTTCGCGATGAAAGTTGTCCTGCTGACGACAAGCCTAGATTTCTATCCTGCCTAAAGGCATACTGGGTGAGCACTATTTAGTTTGAAGATTTTTTATAATCTTCATCACTGCTTGTTATATAGCGGAGTTTAGAAGTCACGTTTTCTAGAAGTTGCATTTAAAAAAATCAGGCTGTGATGTTTCTTCCACGTCTGAGCTATCACTGATTTTTCAAAAGAAAACCATATGTGTGTGGTAGTGAATTTGTTTTTATATTCTACGTATAAATTTTATTATATTTATATTCAAGCGCTTATTAATTATTTTCTATTGTGTATATCATCAGGATATGATTCGTATATATGGCATTATCCCTTTGAGTAGTTGTCACTTATGACTTGCTTCACTTTCTAGCCTGAATTATCGGAAGGCACTCAAAATGATGCTTATATGGGCGGAAGCGATGTGGAAGGAGAGGGAAAGCAAGTTCTGGTTGGGATATGCGCAATGGCGAAGAAATCGCAGAGTAAACCGATGAAAGAGATTTTGACGAGGCTCGAGGAATTCGAGTATATAAAAATCGTTGTTTTTCCAGAAGAAGTGATATTAAAGGTAATACATATATTTATGTGAGAAAAGTTTATACTCTACAAAGTTTACATCTTTTCTACTTGTGCTTATGTCTATATATATATATATAGGAACCTGTAGAAAATTGGCCTATAGTCGACTGCTTAATAAGTTTCCATAGTAAAGGTTTCCCCCTTGATAAAGCTATCAATTACGCGAATTTACGTAAACCATTTATCATTAATCATCTGCCGATGCAATATGATATCCAGGTATAATATGAATCTTTAATATTACCGAATATTAAATTTTCAATAGTATATACATTTTTGTATATACTATATATTAACATAAATGACAATTGTCGTAGGATCGAAGAAGAGTTTATGCCATACTGGAGAGTGAAGGAATCGAAATTCCACGATACGCTGTTCTTGATAGAGATTCGCCAGATCCGAAACGTGAGTTGTAACATTTGTTTGCATTGTTCATAAATTCGTAAGTTCTTAATTCGCAATTTAGATTAAAAGTCGAATAACTGTGACGCAATTCAATGAGCTTAGAACAGTCGTGCATCTTATGCGCAGCTTATACGTATTATTTAATTTTTGTATAGAACATACCGTACAGAGAACATACAATGTTTCAGAGCACGAATTGGTGGAGTCGGAGGATCATGTGGAGGTGAACGGTATTACTTTCAACAAACCATTTGTGGAAAAACCAGTATCTGCCGAAGATCATAATATCTATATTTATTATCCCACTTCTGCCGGTGGAGGAAGTCAGAGATTATTTAGAAAAGTACATATGACATTTCTCATACGGGATTTATGACGCTCTAGCGTCCTTGTTTTTTTTTCTAAATTAAAAAAGAGGATATTTATAATATATTCATATTTGTTTGATGTACAGATAGGTAGTCGTAGTAGCGTATATTCTCCAGAATCTCGCGTTCGCAAGAGTGGTTCTTATATCTATGAAGATTTTATGCCTACCGATGGCACTGACGTTAAAGTTTACACTGTGGGACCTGATTACGCTCACGCGGAGGCGAGGAAAAGTCCTGCTCTTGACGGCAAAGTCGAACGAGACTCGGAGGGTAAAGAAATTCGCTATCCGGTGATACTGAACAACGCCGAGAAACTTATTAGCAGAAAAGTATGTTTGGCCTTCAAGCAAACGGTGTGCGGCTTCGATTTATTGAGGTATATGTGTGCGTGCGTATGTGTGTGTGTGTGTGTGTGTGTGTGTGTGTGTGTGTATGTGTGTGATATATATATATATATATATATATATATATCTATATATATCTATATATATATATCTTTTGTATATTCGTATATGATATAACCAGTATAATTATTAAAAAATTAAGTATATCTTCCTATTTTTAAATCTTTATTATAAACGATAATAATTTAACTGTAGTAAACAATTTTTTTCTTTTCTACAATCATTAAAATTATTTTTACATCAATCAGTAAAATTATTTGGGATATATCTTTGTGATATATATTATTAGAAACATAGCATGTGTCATATGCCGACATAGTACAATGGTACGTAGTTATCAATGTTACTTTAGAGTACATATCGCATTACATATTCAATAACTTCAACTTTTGTTGCAACGTTAGCTCGAATCGACTCAGTTGGGAAACAGTGTCAACACGGGCGAGTCGAATATATCTCGGGTTGTAATCTGCTTATGTAAGCGGTCGAAATCAATTACAATTAATAACACAGCAACATAATTTTGGTTCCAGAGCAAACGGCCAGTCATTTGTGTGTGACGTAAATGGATTTAGTTTTGTAAAGAACTCGAATAAGTATTACGATGACTGTGCCAAGATTTTGGGGAATATGATACTCAGGGAACTGGCTCCCACGTTACATATTCCGTGGAGCGTTCCCTTTCAATTGGATGATCCACCTATTGTGCCAACTACATTCGGCAAAATGTTAGTCTAACCACAAGTGATAATTAAATTACATGAAATTATATTATTCTCAAGATTGAAGTATGATTCTTAAGAAATGATTGTTATTAATTATTAAACTGTAAATTTTAATATCAATCTAGGATGGAGTTGCGTTGTGTCGTAGCGGTTATCAGACATGGTGATAGAACCCCAAAGCAGAAAATGAAAGTAGAAGTGCGTCATCCAAAGTGAGTAAATAAGATTCATCATCCATTTCTTTTATCCATAAACATTAAATATAAATTAAATTATAACATCTCATAGATTTTTCGAGATATTTGCAAAGTACGATGGTTATAAGCACGGCCATGTGAAATTAAAGCGTCCTAAGCAGTTACAAGAGATACTCGACACAGCACGTAGTCTACTAGCAGAAATACAGCATCGTGCGGCGGGACCAGAGTTGGAAGAAAAACAAGGGAAATTGGAGCAGCTCAAGAGTGTTTTGGAAATGTATGTAGCAATAAGCAAAATTGTTTAGTAATCCTTAAATTTATCACATATTGTTAACATTAAACAGTTGAAAAAAAGAGCAATATAAATTTATAATAAGATCCTTGACTTTATAGGTACGGACATTTCTCTGGCATAAATCGTAAAGTCCAATTGAAGTATCAACCGCGAGGTCGGCCGCGGGGAAGTTCTTCCGACGACGGTAGTGATCTTAGTATGCTTCGTTTACATATATTCATATGAATAAATATAATGTATATAATATGTGTGTGCACGCGCGCGCGTGATGTGTAATATATCTATAGATATATTTTAGAAAGTTGTGTATATATAAAGAAATGCGCATACCTCCTTATCTTTTCTCTTTCAGATCGATTGGGAGAACCGTCTCTGGTCTTAATATTGAAATGGGGCGGAGAACTGACGCCGGCCGGACGTATTCAGGCAGAAGAATTGGGACGAATATTCCGCTGCATGTACCCCGGTGGTCAAGGTAGACACCTTAGTGGTTCGTATCTTATGTTCATATGCTTGCCATGCTCGCTTTTAAGTTTCTACACGTCGGAGATCGTTTCTACAATAATTTCCTTCTGTTAGTTAAACCTGATCTAGATTTATCCGTGATATATATGATCCGAAAGTCTCTCTTTTGACTTTCGGTATACGAATCAGTATCTCTCATATTTTGAGAACACTAAGTTACGAGATTATTGGACTTGGCTTAAAGATTGTCAGAGATTATTGAGATTGAGAAACTGGGATTGTACTCTCATACGATTTATATCGCTATATCTTGTATCACAAGAGAAATGTAAAGGCTACTCAAGAATAATCAATAATCGAATTTATGCGAGAGTAATTGTCAGTGTAGCAACCACTGTGGCACTAACAACCATATTGGCAATCATATCTTAATTGGTAGTTAATAGTGAGATATAGTAATATTATGCTTATGAGTGTCACATATAGGATAATTTATCTCAAATGTTATTTCAGAGGAAGAATCAGAGATGTTACCAAATCACGGTAACTTTATTTTACGATCCATGCTTATTCTATAGTTTTCTGTAGATAGTATTGTTGTTCTTAGAAATAGCGATGTTTTTTTTTTTTTAGAAGCGATGGCGCTAACAGTAAGAATATATTTGCACATTTTATATATTTTTATTTAAACGAGTTCTCGAGTTATGTCATCCGGCTCAGCGAGACGAGCTGTCGGTAACTTGGGAACAGCATGGTTTTAGCGTACATACCAACACTCACATCTGTCGCCACATGCTTTTCCTATGCTAGTATACTACATTTTTGTTAATTCTGTTTTTAATAGCACTATAACACGTTATTTCTTTTTTGTACAAGATGTTATGCACGTTACTTTTTGTACGATATATGTTTTTTTCGAAATGTAATTTTTCAATTGAAATACAAACAGAGAGGAGTTTGAAGGTAACTCTAAAACATTTAGAGACATGAAAAACTACTTGCAATATCCTCCGCGTTGTGATACGTTGTGATACAACATCGATTAATCTAATTAATTCTGATTAATACAGCTTTAATGATATCACGATGATCTCAATACTAGAGCATAGATCATCTCGACAACTTTTCGAGTAATTCTCCAAGTTGTTTCGTTGTCGTTGTATTATATGGATTATAGCTGTACCCGGAGACATTTTGCCGTTGTGTTGATATTATTCCCTTGTTTAAACATAGGTGAATACGCAGGTGCGCAAGGATTGGGTTTGTTACGCCTGCATTCCACATTTCGCCATGACTTGAAAATCTACGCTAGCGATGAAGGACGCGTGCAAATGACCGCAGCGGCCTTTGCAAAGGGACTACTTGCATTGGAAGGAGAGCTAACACCCATTTTAGTACAAATGGTGAAAAGTGCGAACACTAATGGCCTTCTGGACAATGATTGTGACAGTAGCAAATATCAAAACATGTGAGTAAAATGATTTTCGTTAATTGCTTAAATATTGTAATTTTTGTTTCATGCCTAATGCCTAATATTTGTAATTACAAAGGGTGAAGACGCGTTTGCATGAGCTGTTGCAACAGGACAGAGAATTTACTCGCGAGGATCGGGAACAGATCAATCCGGGAAATGCTTTGAGCATAAATGCCGCTTTAGATTTTGTTAAGAATCCGGTCCGATGTTGCCAGCACGTTCACACGCTCATCCAGAAACTTCTGGACATTGTGCGAATTAAGAAGGAAGATCTAAAAACAAAGGACACGATACTCTATCACGGCGAAACGTGGGAACTGATGGGACGTCGTTGGGGAAAGATAGAGAAAGACTTTTGCACGAAGAACAAACGTTTCGACATATCTAAAATTCCTGATATTTACGACTGCATAAAGTACGACTTGCAACATAATAATCACACGTTGCAGTTCGAACACGCGGAAGAACTGTACACGTACGCTAAATCCTTAGCGGATATAGTAATTCCTCAGGTAATATAATAATATAATAATTCAGGTATACTCTTTTCGTCGCCACTAACAACGATTCTATCAGGGTTTTATTCTTTTAATCGTGAATATATTAATACACAGGAATATGGTTTGACAGTACAGGAGAAACTGACTATCGGTCAAGGCATATGCACCCCTTTGTTGAAAAAAATACGAGCCGACCTGCAACGAAATATCGAGGAATCTGAAGAGACTGTCAATAGGCTTAATCCTAGGTATTACGATTGAGTCCTAAAGAACTTTCTCCTCTCTAATAATTACCTCCTCTCTAAAAATTTACAATTTTTTTAGTGACTATACAATAATAATTAATGATTTACAGATATTCTCACGGTGTATCAAGTCCAGGACGCCATGTACGTACAAGGCTGTATTTTACAAGTGAGAGCCATGTACATTCCTTGTTAACTGTGTTACGTTATGGCGGTTTACTTGATGTAAGTGACATGTCCCAGATATATGTGCGCGCGCGCGCGCGTGTGTGTGTAGATAAAGATGTTCATCTTTTTTAACTCGTTTTATTAATTTCTTGTGCGTTAATCCGCAGGTGGTGAAAGACGAACAGTGGCGGCGCGCGATGGAATATGTCAGCATGGTCTCTGAATTGAACTACATGTCACAAATTGTTGTTATGTTGTACGAGGACCCAACCAAGGACCCAAGTAGCGAGGAGCGTTTTCACGTCGAGTTGCACTTCAGTCCTGGCGTTAATTGTTGCGTGCAAAAGAATCTGCCACCTGGTCCTGGATTTAGACCACACTCTCGTAACGAGAGCAGTCACAATGTGGTAAAATTTCAAATTGTCTATAATATAGTGCGTATTATTAATAATAATAATAATAATAATACATGAATTCTTTTACCTCTTTTAAGGGGGAAAATGGTGGTTCCGGTCAAGATACTACTTCGCAATGTAGTACACGGATAGAAGAAGAGGATGCGGAATTGGGTATTATTGAGGACGATCCAGCGAATACTGCGGCACAAGCTGTGAGTTTGTTTGTTAATTACGTAAGGAAATCTTTGGTGAACATTTTATTAAATCTATATTTTTTAATTATTCTTAAATGAAATGAAATTAAATTAAAAATTATTTAAATTATTAGTTTCTTAATACGATAGGTAAAAATTTACTTTCAGGATACGCCTCCTCCATTAATAGAAACGGACACTATGGACTCGATGTTGGACAGTCCAACGACCAGTCGCGGGATCGATATGATGGATCTAGATCCAAATATGATGGACGAACCGTACGACAGTGGATTCTTACAAGGCTCGGCACCGATTCCCATTAGGTTTGCTATTTGCTTGTGTACAATTTGCATTGAGTACTTTTCGTTGTTCAAATATTTATCCCTCTCGTGAACAATAATACGTCAGGAATGGAAATTTCATTTCACATTATGATATATATGTGCAGCGCCAGAACCGTAGCTGGGCACGAAGCTGCTAGACTCGGTAGTCAACTGGCGGCGACTCAACGACAGCGGCGAAGTAGGGAGGCAGGGAACATCGTGGAACCGCGAGCGCGAAGCTACGATCATCAACGGCAAGAGAAGCCCGAGAAAGGTAAGTGTGCTTTTATATGCAAGTTATCCATATCGGTGAGCAGATTTGAAGTAAATGTGTGTAAAGGATATCGCCGACAAACAAGCGATATATTTGACCGAGATTTAATATTAACACACTGATGTATACTCGTTGTATATGTACATAATACGCGTATACATATACCCACCCACCCCCACACACACACACACACACACACACACACACACACACACACACACACACACACACACACACACACACACACACATACGGAATGTGTATATAAGATATATACGGTCTATCCTTAATACATTAATGATTTATGCATGATTATAATTTTTTATTATTTATTACTGGTCTTCTTTATCACTTTAATGGCATCAACATCGATATTATCGGTATTTATAGTACGTTGCGTATGCAAAATGTTGTATATCCTCCTTCCCAAATTATATGATGGCCTCACACCATGAGATTACGTTCCACGATAAATCCTATTACACCCTTACACAAGTAGTGATTAATGGAAGATGTTTCGCGATTCAAATTAGAATATCGTTTGGTATTCTAATTTGATGAGTAGTTTGAATTACCATACATTTCTTGCAGATATCAATAATACTTACAGAACATCGTAAAAAACGCTACATTCTTTAAATTTTGCATTGAATTTAGATTCGATTCCTTGTTCTCCAATTAAGAGATATGAATTCGCGAATTTGTCATTTCATCATTTTTATGAAATATCGTATATGATGAATAGGACTTGAGTTGGGGGCCTTACAAATAATACATGGTACAAGGATGTCCTAATCTTCTATTCGAAGAATATGCTGTTTCGCGGAAGCATATGACGTTTAATGCATATTATATGTTTATTAACATTTAAAGTTTAAAGGCATTGGGATACGCCATAGAGCTTTTAAGGAATTAATTACTGGCAATTAAATTGATGGAACATCGGCACAATGCTCCTTTCTGTGTTTTACTATTCTCTTTTTGTAGCTGCGGACAAGCTGCAGTATCAGAGCTTGGACGCGGTCAACAAAGAAGGTATGTTTTTATCGGCTACCAATTTCTTTTTTACAGAATCATTCTCCAAAATAATGTACACGTGAACTTTTTGGTGACTTTTACGTATCCTCTTTATTTTTATCGTAATCGAGCAGGACATTCTGTTTATATACTTTTTTTCTTTGAATACTAAATGTGTCTTTTGTATCCGTAGAGAAACTCTTATGTACAAGTTGCAGTGAAATAATTCTATCAATCGGTGATGATATTAGTGTAGTACGCAGCTACGCTGCGTGATGAGATCTCGCGTTAAATGTAGCACAACTCTAATTCTTAAGCGTAAAGCGGACAATTCTGCTTATTTTCGTTGCAATTAAAATGTGCATAGTTGTTGGACCGATATATCGATATCCGGAATGCGCTTGTGCACATCGTCGGTACTACAAAGTGCTGATTAAGATAACTGCCGATAACTCTCTCGTACCCTACATCTTATACTTTATAGCTATAGTCTCTATAGTCTCTATAGTCTCTATAGTTTTATCCCTTCCTCGGTAAATTAATCTTGTATATTTTGTCAAAATTAAGTTTTCACAATATGTTGCGACTTGCAATCTACATTTGTTTTTATTATCCTTTTCCTACTTTAATCACAGAGAGGTAGACCGCACGTATTGTATAGACAAGAAAAAAAGATTTTTTTCTGGAGGGAAACCTTTCTTTTTTTTTTTTAATGACTAGCTCTCTAGAATACTGGATGAGATGCGAAACACGATCCGATCGATCTATCCGGACGGGGTAATCTATCCGGAAAAAGTCTAATATGTCTTGTTTCATGTAATACAGCCGAGAGATGTGTATTTTGCCAATGCCAGAGAGTAGGAGGCGATGATTCCAATTGAAATAACTCTTTGCTCAGCGATAGTTGTGCGCGTGGAAGCCAACTAATCAAGTATCGGCAACTGTTCGGGCCACACGCGTGCACCACTGTAGTGTGGTTCGTTCAGCTGCCCACTTCCTGAATCCTCAATCCCGAGATTAACATCCTCCGGAACTTCGCAAGCTTCTTCACCACGTTCATCGAACCTTTCTTCGACGTGTTTCTTACAATTTCACGCGCACTCGCTCATCCGCTCATCGCGAAGTGTCATCGCATTTTAGCAGCATTTTATCCAAACTTTTCAAACGAAAACTCGTTAACTTTCATTGATTATTCTCACAGCCTCCTTTTTTTGTATTCACATTTTATTTCACTCATTGTGTCTTCATTTTTCATCGTTGTCACTTTCATTGATAATGCCGGACTTCTTCCCACCTCGAATAAACAGCTCGCGAAACATGTTAACTTACTCTTCATCTCGTTCTTCCTCTCAATTCATGCATAATTCATAACAGCATCAGGAAAAGAAAAGAAATGAATGGGATTCAGACGGAGAGGCATCGATGTATATCTTTCTGCATCATCACGATCTAGTATACTAATGTCGTTCGAGCATTCTAACAAATGTTGGTGTATATATCAAGACTGTCTATATATGTGAAGGTCGTGTGATTTGGTTGGCTTACTGGTTGCATGGCTATCGTGTGCCACGGTTGTATGGTGTACATACTCGTGAATCTGACATACTCGCTAAAGGGTCGCAGGTATAATCTCTCCTTAATTCTTAACTTTATTTCTTCTTCGACGGCGAATCTTTACAGAAATATATCATAAATATATTTGTAATTATTTTCAAGTATCAAATTATATTATTCAGTTAGTGAGATTATCAAGCTGTTCAAGTTGTTTCTTGCTATTTATAAAGAGTACTTAACTGTACGCTGACGATTCTTATTATACGTGTATGGATATTATTTTATTCTTTGTAAGTTATATACATACAATCTCCGTAACACGTACGAAGAAAGCAAAGTGTGCCATTCTGTGTCGGTAAAACCAGTGGTTCAAAGATTCGTCCCGCTCTTTCTGTTTCTTTAGCAAATGGATTTAATCAGCTCTTTCTCTCTTTTGTTTTTTTTCTCTCCTCTCTTCCTTCCATCACACCGTCATTCCGAATGCTGCACTATACTCCATTCTCTTTTGATAATACTATCACCTGGATCTCTATTGCCTGCGCATTTCCCCTTCCCATGCACCGCACCGCACCGCACCGTACCGCACCGCACCGCACCGCACCGCACCGCACCGCACCGCACCGCACCGCACCGCACCGCACCGCACCGCACCGCACCGCACCGCAACGCAACGCAACGCAACGCAACGCAACGCAACGCAACGCAACGCAACGCAACGCAACGCAACGCAACGCAACGCAACGCAACGCAACGCAACGCAACGCAACGCAACGCGACTCGCTCTCAGTCACGGAGCCAACTTCGGAGGAATCTCGCGACGAGGAATGCTCATGGAAATTAGCGATACTGTTACAGTCGCATAGCTCGCCGGAGTTGCCGGTTTCGCCGAACAAGAGCTTCGCTTCTTCGTGCTTGCTTCGCAATACGCGCAACGATAGACAGCTATCCGCCAATCTTTGCTCGTTGTCCGATTCGTCATTCGCGAGCGTCAGCAATCTGCCGGAGAGAACTGTTACCGGATATCGTGATCGCGGCAGAAAGTACGAACGATCGCGCTCCGAAATGACCTTGCTCCCAACTGTCGAACTTTGCGGTGAGTTCAGTGGTAACGATAGACGCTACGCCAGGTAATCAAGGGAGACAATTGCACAGGGTGGCGCGCGGAAGAACGGTCCAGTTCTGATATCAATGTCAATGAGAATTTCACTGGTAATTAATAGCGAAATAAGTAAGTGGCGCATATTACCATGACGGTGATTGTGGTGATCGCGATTATCTCGATCCTTAAAATCGGTAAGTAACGATTCAGATGTAACGCTTGGTTCTCTTTCTTTCCTCGTTAGAAACTCTTTTACTGCAAACTCTTATTGGCATTGACATGCAAGTTGGACACGCTTTCTTATTCATGCGTTACTCTGGAGTAAGTTTGACATTTGCAATATTTAGTATTGTATCAAGACAATTATTTCTGATTTGTTTAATTAGCTTGATATTTTTTTAAAGGAAGACCAACGCCAATTTTTGTTTCCTATGGATCATTTCCATTAATCAAAGTCCATTAAGACCCAACCAATTCTCCCTGTTTCTTTCTAAATCAAATAATGCTTTCAGAAAGAGACAGAGAGTCATGATTCGATAATTCAGTTGAACAGCGTTAAAAAATTAATATCTGGGAATTGTCCTATGCTCACCGATTCGCTTTGCTCGTTATCGCTCTCTGTTGTCTCTTTTTCATTATTAATGTTTCTCTTTTCATCCTGAAACGCGAGCATGAATACAAGCACGAACACGAGCACGAGCACGAGTGTGCCGAGATAATCTAGAACTTCAATAGCCGTTTTTCTGTTGGCTTTTAATAAGAAATATTATATATAACAACGTAATGTCTACAACATTCACCGTTATCACTACCATCGTTACCGACTCACAAGACTAATCATCATCACTATCCGAAGTATTTATCAACGTCTGAGTTTCCCATCCGTCCAAATACCCTGTGTCCAGGCCTCATTCCTTTTCTCCACTCTTAGACACGCGATCGCGGATCATTCAACCTGATCCTACCTGCACAGCAAGGCGCCACCGTCACAGTATCTCCGGACAGATGAGTTATTTCAAGTTGCTGGGCTATAACATTAGCAAGAAACTCACCGGCTCGGCCAATAGTCTCTTCAGCACCGCCGTGATAAGTGGCTCCTCGAGCGCGCCGAACCTGAAGGACATGGTACCACCTCATGCATCCGCAGTTGCCGGCAAGTACTTTATTTTAATGTCAAGTTGCCATGAAAATCAGAGAATTCTCAGGGATTTCTTTTCAAGTTTGAGTAGACATCCTGATGTGTACATATGATAATCTTACTATTTAGCGAAATATTAAATTTGGACGGGATAGCCACGCGCGCGCGCGTATACACAAGTAGTCTAATGAAATATAATTTGAATAAAAATAAATAAAAATGAATAAATTGCAATTATGAAATGAATAAAATGTAGTTATGAAAATGCAGTTATAAAATAAAAGTAATTAATTCTAATTATAACACTTCTTCTATATAGCGATAGAAGGCTTCGGCGGAGTGCCGCCAATTAGACCTCTGGAGACTTTGCATAATGCCTTATCGCTGCGTCAACTGGATTCTTTTTTGGAGATGATGACTACCGCACCATTGTATAGAACTCCGGCCTCGTCGCCGCCAAAATCATCGCCGGCTGGATCGACGCACGAATCGCTCAATCCACCCCTCGGCCACGTTGGAATCAGTCGCGAGTATCATTCTTCTGACACGGAAGCTGTCAGGTATCATGAAGAAAGAAATTATATAAAACAAATCTTTGTGAATATTAAGTTCTTCCATTTCTTTGCTTTCTGCTCCGAACTTGTATCGATAAATGTGATTCATTTACGGTAGACTTTTCAAATAGTTAGTTAGCGTTTATTATTATTTATATTATTTCATAAATATAAATTTGAGTATAAATTAATTATAAATAATTAATTATAAATTTATGTACACAAGTCGCTAAGTAATCTAGGTTTAATCTCTTTGCACTATCGCGCTATCGTTTTGCAGATACATTACGCCGACATCGATACGGTATAAGCCTCTTGGCGAAGCAGAAACGTGTGACGCCAGGAATCTACCCTCACCTACCAGTCCGAACAGTGCGTATCTGTTCTACTATGATGATTCTTGGCGATAACATCAATTTTAATGTTGAACACTTGAGTAATTTTTTTTTTTTTTTTTTTTATACGTTACGCAGGCACGGGATGGAGTAGCGAACCGCAATCTTTTCTATCTTCCGAACCATCGTCACCTGCGCCAACGTCAACCGGGGAATGCAGTATGTCTATAAGTTTGACCAGTAACGAGAGGTGAGTTTTAAATGTCTTAAGATACACTACAAACTTTGTTTGTTTTATTTCTTAATTTTGTATTCATTTTTTTCTTTATTTTGAAAATTTTGTATGTTTCTTTCTGTCGAATTAATGTGATTGATTAATATTTTGTTTAACGCTTACTTAGATTTCACAGTCCTAACTTTAGTATTACATTTTGTAATTGTATTTTTATTTACTTTACATATTTCCCTTTGACATCTTGTTACGTTACATGTTGAATATTAGTAATACTGACATTAACACCTCTCACTTCGCAGTGCTCAACTCTTTATCGCACCAAAATTCTCCCCAACTTCCTGCCTGGACGTCGATTTTAACGAATTTTGTATTTGTCTCGATCAAGAGAATCGAGAAAGTCGCGGCAGCGTCTCATATACGGATTATTACAGCAACGAGGATGGTCAGATACGCAAAATAACGCAAATACCGCAAATGATACAGTCAGGTGTCAGCGGCAGCGGCGGCGGCGGCGGCGGCGGCGGCGGCAGCGGCGCGCAGACAAAGCTCGTGTGCCGCGATGATATTTCTTGCGATAACATCGACGAAGACGAGGACCATACATTGACTTTGAAACAGACGGAGGAGCAAAAGAAACAAGACGTTAAGTCGATTTTCGAGCAGAGGGATGATGTTAATCCATCAAAACTAAGCGGCAGCTATAAAAAAATCGGACGGTAGGCAAAGAAGTGGCTTATACTCGAATATAATGAATAATAAATAACAGTTCATATAAATATAAATATAAAGCAATGTGTTATTGTTTATCGCTATTTTTTTATTATATTTCTTAGCTTCTTGGTGGAAAGTATGGATATATCGTACGGCGATGTTCGAATTAAAGACACCGACAACACTGGTACTTCTGATAAAGTGAAACTATCTACCTCTCAAAAGTCCGATTCGTCGAGCGCGGGCAAATCCACTGTGGAAAAGGCGAAAAGAGATTCCAAAAAGAACAGTGGCTCGCACGTAAGTTCCCAGAGGCGAAAGAATTTTTCTCGGTCGCAAAGCGTTACCACACCGAAGTCAGTCGTATCGAAACCCGAACCGAGTTTCAGTTACTCACGACAGAGTTCGTTCTCGATCATGTCGGACGCGAATTTGGAAAACTGGAATTTGAACGTGGATCCGAGCCATCCCTCAAGAATAAACCAACAAAGAGAGCCTGTACTCACCATAGCCAGCAGTCTCACGGATAGCTCCAACGTCACTGTGGGCTTCGATGTTAAAAAGGAGGAAAAGAAATAAATATTTAATCGCAAATTAATTTATTCCGACTTTTTTGTCGCCCACGTGATATTTGATCTATTCTTACAAGCGTTTTAGCGTTTTATGCTACTAGACTTAGAGATGATAGTTTAAATGTCTTTCCTGTTGACTGAGAAAACTATAACATGAAATACAGCAAGTATCAAGCATGGCTGGACAGGCTATTTTGATGTTTCGTAGCGTTGTTTATTAAGGCTGATAAAAGTATATAACCAGAATCACTTGTTTAGAGAGAATTATAATGGCGGAACTTTGAAATCCCGTCTCCTCCCGAGTCCTCCTTGTAGTGTATATAACACTGCAAGATATTAAAGCAAATGAAGTCGATTATATTCTCGTTTTAGCTGAGAAATATCTAACAGGAAGTAATTAATTTTTCTGAATCGTTTCGTGATTTGAAAAACGAATATATTTTATCAATACGAATAAAATAATCACGATAGTTGGCCTTAAACTATGTAGCAAACATTTGACTTGAAATGTTACGGATCTTTTATGAAAAGAAAAAAAGATCAACGAATTATTTGACTGACAATTAAAATCAAAAAAGAATTAATCCTTTTCCTTATTCACATAGTACTACCTGCGGCGCGCTTTGATTAATTTTCAATTTTATTTAACAAATTTACACATATTTGTATTATATGATTCTTAATATATCTCTTTTGTGAGAGTTTATTTATTTAAAAAACCAAAAAATTACGGATTCTTAAATGATCGATGATAAATTTTCTATCGTTTTTTATCGTTTTTTGATTTTAAGAACCTTAGACAAGTATCATTTTGCGCAGCAATATACTCTCTAGGATCATCGCTATTGACTGTGAATTACTATAACATTTACATACGTAGAGGAAAAGTTATCTCTCTTTCTAAAGAGATAACTGCAGATGTACAAACGCTGTGTAGATAACATTATGTGTACTTTGATTAATAAATATGACTAAAAAATAGGAGAAGTACGAAGAAAAACGTATACGTATAATTACAAATGTTTAAAGACACCTTTTTAGAAAGAAAAAAAAATGTAAAAAATGTATACTTACCTAATTATGTCCTTTTTAATTATAAATGATATATACGTTGCAGTATTTTTGTAAATTGATAGATATTTTCTCGAAGTTACCGAATGTGTGAGACTGAAAACGTGTACGCCGTATGCTAGCTGATACATATTGAATGACAACGAAACTAGCTTTGTTAGAAGTCGTACCTCATACGGATGCATGGTCGAAGATATTCCGTTCCTAACATTTTTTTTTCTGTTATTGTAATAATAATTAGTGGAGTTGAGAGAAGAGAATTATCCGAGCCAAAGAAAATATCCAGGTTAAGCGATATAACTCTGCTTGGAATGATACGAATGATGAAGAAAAGCCCCATATATTGACTCAACCTACGCCTGCAAATTGCGAATTAAAAAAAAAATATATTAGTATAAGTAGTTATTATCCGCAGATTAATATCGTACTTGTAAAATAGTACGATGTGCTCGTAAACACGAGATGTACGTATACATATATATATATACATGTACAAAGTGTTTAATAAAACGATTCAAAATAAAACTTTATTGAGAAAGAACTTACGTTGACTAATATTCTTAGCGATTAAAAATCGTGCAAATTTTAAAGATGTATTGCAAAAATTTGCACCTTGTCAAATTCTCTGTTCTTTGTATCGAAATAAAGCTACAGGAATGACGTTCACGACTATTTTATCGACGATTTTATGATATTATCGTCTTCGATAATCCTTCCTATCTTCCTATCTACGGCCGGTTTGCGTCAAAACGAACAGCATAGAGTCAATTTGCAATCTCGGTGGACACGTGTGCGCCTTCCTTCGTCCTTTCGAGGGACAGCCAACATATTGTTTGCGAGCGAGAAAGCAGTTTTGGGAGCTGTGGAGCTTTCACTGCTGAATCAATTAAATAGATATTAGCCGTGTCACTTGACGCGGCGAGCGAAAGAGCGACCCTTACAACGAGCGTGGATAAACATCGCGCGTTTCCGCGTGTCAAATTGGATTTCGTGTTTATCCCTCCGAGTTGACTTCAACGAGGGTTGCATAAAGTTATTAGTTATTCCCCGGCTCATCCCCCTTTCATCTGGCAATATTCTGCATCCCGGGAACGCTCCAATTACGTCATACGATTTATCCCTTCCCCTAATTTTTTCTATCCCCGAATCTCTGTATTCTCGCCTCACGATAACGTGACGTGGCTTAATCGTTTTCCGATTTGTCAATCGGCATTCCAGGATTTTTGTTTCGAGTACAAATTTATCGGTTCAACAGCCGAACATGTAATATTCTTGAAGTTATTAAAATATTAATGAAATATTTATGTTTATATGTAAAATTATTTTCTTTCATGCAATATGGTATACATATATTGTATGTAAAATAAGTCAAGAAATCTGGATCTAATTCGTATCAATCAGATATTTACAAATATTCGTTTTATATAAAGTGAAATATGACAAGTGATGTTTCTCGATTGGAGCTCTTTCTTACATTTTGGGTCAAATATTTTTTACCATATTTTTCATTATACTTAAAAGAAAACAATAGAAATTTAGTGAAATATTTTAGTATAGTTTATTATAATATCGCTTTGATCGAGAAAATTAATCGCATTTGCTGAAGCATCTAAAAAATTTGATCAAACATAAATCTAAAAATAATTTTGTTGGATCGTAAAAATTATTGCGTTGGACGTTTGAGCATGATGATAACTTATTATAATTATGTAAAAAATTTTATTCCAACAATAAATTTCAACATTTTTACATAAACACTTTGATGGCTGGATAAAATTATATAATATTAATGTATCTTCTTCAGATCTGTATCTGGTACCAAATTTTTTTAGATATTTCAGCAAAAGTGTTCTTTTCATATAGAGTTTTGAAACGTTGGCTGAGGATTTTATGCCAGAGTCAATTTTTTTAATAATTATATCGTTAAATATGAAATCGTATGAAAAACAAATCAAGTTAAGTGTGTCGTGCGAAGAAAATATCGCGCGCGTGTCGTGCGTATCTAATATCGCGCGAAATATTTGATAAACAGTATCCATATAGGAACGTAGGCGCGTATAGAGAGCGACGTGGATGTTTAATACCATCATGCTGTAATATGAACTATATACATAACTGCAAGCTGACGCTTCGGATCGATGTTTCAGGCGTTGGCGCTGGTAAGCTCCAGCACTTTCCGCCATCATTTTCTGGAGCGAGCGATACGTATGAAATCACACGCGAAATTAAATTTCATTCACTTTGCAAAAAAAAAACCCGAACAATCGAAAATAATTAGTAGAAATTTGTCTCGAAAGAGAAATCAATTTTTGAAAATTCTAATCCTCGAAATCATCGAATTACGAGAGATGTCATCTCAAAGTTAGATATTAAATCCTATCGTTTTCTATTCTTGCATTTTTAGTATAATTTTTAAAGCTTAATGAAATTATAATAAAGAGTGTTTTACATGTTATATGTTATTTCGGAACCGAGATTTAGTTAATAGCTACAATTTATCATTGCTTTCTATCTCAATATCAATAATCAATCATTTTATTATTCGATACAATTCTTATTGTTCTTATTAACGATTGCAATTTTTTTTTGATCGAGTTCTAATTCTAACTCAAATTAAAAAATATACTACAGAAGTATATAGATATTAATAAGGAATTGCAGAGACCATATTTATATTCTTTAAAATATTTCTATATTTCTTAAAAATTATTTTAGCATAATATTTAAATTATGTTTTTTTCGAAGATTATTAATATTTAGGGGAAGAGAGCAAAGTAAATTTAAGTAAATTAAATATACAATTATTTTGTATAAGCTAGAAAATATGAATATTATTAACACAAACATAATTTAACAAAATTAGAAAGGTAAAATGAAAATAAATTGAAAAACAAATATACTGAGAAAGTGTCTGGTTGAAAGCTGGACATATCAGAAGATGATTACATCAATCAGAAATTCCGGTTATCTCAATTAACATTTTAGTAGATTTAAGCAGAAAATGATGATTTGTCCATTTTCAGTCAGAATTCCAATTAATCCAATCAAACATATTTTTCGGTGTAAAAAATTAAAAATGCTAATTTATAATATTGGGATTGCGTAAGCATTTTCGAAATTCAGTATTAAAATGTTATTCCGAAAAATTCATCACAATCAATTTATTTAGAATATAATAATTTTTATTTGAAATTATATGACAATTGCCGTTATTATATTGATTCATATAACTTCTTTTTTAAATCTTTGGTCAATAAATTTAAATAATACAGATTAAAGACAAATGTCATTTTAAAGTTAAATAATTCATTGCAATCATCATACTTTATTTTATTGTTATGTCAATTACCCATTTCATTCTGAAACAAAGTTAAATTTATTTAAAAAACAATTTACTTATTCTTTTTTCTTTTCGTAATAATTTGATATAATAGATCCATCTTGCGTTAAATCAATGCGGAGCGATTCCTGACAAACTCGCAGAGATAATGGGATAAATAGGGCAATTCGCGTAAACGGGGTCCTCTGGATTTCGCACGTGTTCGTTCAATCCGATATTGATGCGTCGTTAACAATGCACAGACCTCGTTGCATCGTCGCCCGCAATGGGGTCACGCCCCAGCTCAGCGAAATTTGCGATTTCGTCACAGATCTTTCCAAACCTGTTCGAGACGCTTATTATATGAATTCGTCGCGGAAATCCCTTGAGCAATTGCGACGAGAGGATGATTTACCGCAAGAAACTGACTCGAGTAGAAAAGAAACAGAAACCGACTAATATATCACATCTAATTAACATTTAATAGATGCAGAATTAAGTATATATCGGAAGGATATTTAGAAAGTAAATTAAAAAGTTAATATAATATTTAAATGTTATACACAGATGGATAGATGTTATATATAAATCTTAGAATCGATTTATGTGAAAAAAATAGTCTTGCTAAATATTCGTTCATGATTTGAAAATAATTTGTTTGGACCATTAAAATCAATATAGGATACAAGCATGATGATAATACCGCAAAAATCTTTTATATTCTAGCAACCAATTTGAACGTTCCATATATTCGTATTTATTGTAATTATTTTGATGGTCCAACAAAATTATTTTCAGATCGATATGTGGCCAAATTTTTAAATACTTTAGCAGAATTGTTCTTTTCATATAGGAATTTGAGAATTTAAGATAAGAAATCTACAACAACATATTATAAATAAAATTGATTAATTTGTTTATTGCATTATTGTTTATTACATTATAAATTTAATACAAGGCCAATGTAAATCTAAAGCACGAACGTGATAAAAACGTATGATAAAAACGTATGATAAAAAAAATTTTTCCAACTTTTTTTTTCACCTACATAATTTCGCTGTATTCGTGTACATACACAGACTTCTTTATCTAATGTCTCGATCGGGTTTTGATTTTTTATCAAAATCTTCATCAATCGGGATCGCATATATGTAAAAAGAAAAATTTTTATTTCTCTTCTGGCTCGTGTTAGTTTTATTAAATTTATAAATTGTAAATTTATCGCTACAACATCTTTATACAGATCAGAAACTCGGCTTTCCCGTCGTTCGGTTTCCATCCATCGCGTCCATTTTACAATCTTTCGGTCAATATTCGAAATGAGCTCTGGCGACACCGGTAGGCCGCACCGCGACAAGCACCGCCCAACGGGGGTTACAGGGGTGTCGAGGAGGCCCCAATGTTGTCGTAGCTGCGTCACGGCGCACGCGTCTCGCGACATGTGATCTGCGCGTTTTCGGGGATGCCGAAGAGGGTAGCTACCCCCGGGATGTCTGTAAAATTTCCGAAAATGCGCTATCCCGGTGGATGGTCCTCAGAATAACGGGACGCTCGAGCCCCGAAACAATCGCAAGACGTCGTTCAAGTGCCATTACGCACAGACATCCTTCTTTTTTTTAATTTTTTTCCATCTTCTGTGAGTGAGTAAACGAGCACTGGTGGTATTCATTCGTCGCTGGACAGGAAGCGGGATATGAGCTACACCGAACCGCTGTGGGAGATTAATGGAAATCAAGCACCAGTAAGTCCTACATGATACGATTCACGATGTCCCGAGTTATTTACGATGAAAAAACGGAGGAGGAGGGTTTTGTAATTATTTCTGTATGGAGAGAATAATTTTCTGGCAAACCTAACAAAAAAAAAAAAAAAAAAGAAGAAAGAAAAATTTGGCCAGATGTATGGATATAAAAACAATTCTGTTAAATCATCAAAATTATATAGTTAACGCTTAAACATAATAATAACATTGAATAAATTTTCGATCTTCTAACAATCAATTTGAACATCGTACGTAATAATTTTGAAGGCTTAACAAAATTATTTTCATATCTGGTCAAATTTTTAGATGTGCCAGAAAAAGGGAAAAATATCCTGTGTATAATAATGATACATCGCTAGCGACACTCGCTTGCAATTTAATTTTAAATTTTATAAATATAAATTACTTTAGCCTGGAAAGACAATGAACTAGAGTCAAATTATTAAGATACATATGGCTAATAATCGAGTGAAATATCAAATTGTAGCCTGACATAATGTATAATATTGTAACGATTAATCGAATCAAGCATTTTAATGGTGATCAAACTCTGATTAATTTAAGTGACAATTATCATACGACAAGTACTTGTACTATTACCATGACAGTTAACGTGAATAGAACGTGTCAATTGTTTGTTGTTCGACATATGCAAAAGTTCGATTAAGGATAATAAATTATACTCGAATAAATTTGTTGTAAGCGTATTGCCGGTCGAATTAATCGTCGGTTAAATTAATTGGAATTTGATTTCAAAATTGCCTTAAGATTCTTAAGGAAAACTTGTCTCATAAACTTGTCTCATAAAAACATGCATTTTTATTCAAAAGATATAAAAATATGATATTTCTTCAAGAGTTGTTGACCAATAGCATTAACATTTAATCTTAATATTTGAAAATGAAAGAAACTAGGGGAAAAATGAGGATTAAATATATAATTAGCATTAAATATCGTATCGTCAGACTACGGGTTAAAATTGAGATTGGCTTTTTCTTTCAATAAATTAAATTTTAATCTAATTTAGTCCGATGTGGGCTTTAGGTTAATAAGAAGATTGATTAATTCGTTTAAAATGGAATGAACGACATATATAAAAAGCGGCTTTTATACAAAAAGAACATTTTTGCTAAAGTAAAAATTTGGGTAGAAAAAGATTTAAAAATAATTTTATTAAGCCATCAAATTAATTACATACAACTCGATCGTTCAAATCGATTGCTAAGATATAAAAAAAATTTGCAATATTATCATTACAATTAAGTCTCGAAAGTCCTACTTAATAATATCGGTCCAACAGAATTAGATTTAGAATTGGATCTAGGAAATTAAATTTTTGGACACTTGCGCAAAATCATTCTTTCGGTGTAGACATATATGTTTGATATATTTTATAAAATGTAAGAGCGTTTAAAAATACAATCTAATCATTTTCATAATTTAATAGATTCAATTTATAATTATATTATAAAACTTTTTAATAGATAAAAAAGGTACACTAAGAAGAAAGTTTTTTTAGATTTAGCAATTCTATTCATCCATTGGACTTGAATTTATTTAATTTAAATGATATAGTTTTATATTAAACATCATTTTGTTGAATTAAGAGTTTTGTTATTTCGTTAGAATATATCGTGTTGTTTCATAGAAAAAACATTATTATTTAAAGGAAATAAAATTTATCTTTAAATCAAATCATACCTTGGTTAGATTAAATATCGTTTCGATGAAAGAAAGAGATTCTTTAATATCGTTGAAGCATATAATAAAGAGCGTTGTTTTCTTCTTCAAACAATTTATTAAATAAATATTTTTGAAAAATAAAGCTATTTATTATTTATTATTTAAAAAATCAAACAATCTAATCTGTTGAATCAACAATTAATTCATTTGGACTATTTAAAAGATAAATTTCTTTATATTTACTAAAATTTATTAAATTTAAACAAATCGCTCGCTCTCTCTCTCTCTCTCTCTCTCTCTCTCTCTCTCTCTCTCTCTCTCTCTCTGCGTATAAATTTATTAAACGCGCTGTAAATTCTCATATAGTTTGCATCGCTTGGATTAATTTTCTCAGACGAAATCTATATTCACGTGATAGGTAATCGCGGCGGAGATGTCGCAGTACGTTGGCGGTGAAATCGCTAGCTATCCGATGTGGGATAGTTCCGTCTTATATCAAACGCAGCCGCCTGCTCATCCGCACGTGAATGAACACGGATTGTACAGGCAACCCTGTGCGTTGTTGCACCAGAGGTAATTCATTCTACGCTGCCTGCAAGAGAGAAAGTCGAAAGGTAAAGGGACATTTGGAAAAAGGAGAACCCTCGGACGATTTTGAACAGCGGTTTTCTGCGAATAAGCTTTTCGATAAAATTTTTATATGATTCATGTATTTGTAAACTTTTTTTGTTAAAAAAAATATTGTATCTTATATAAAGCAAGTAGAAAAGAATATTCTACCACTAGAAAATTAACTATTACACTAACGGGAAAGAGGTAGGAAGATTGATAGCACGATGTATCGTTTTTAAATATTTTACAGTTGTAACATAAATAATTTGCATAGGAATTCATACGGATCTCACATCCGATAGGTGAGGGTTAATTCTTATAAAAGTTGACGTGGTATATCCCATTTTTTTTTTCGTGGTCTCCAAGAATATTTAACAGATTTTTTTTGAATTTTATGTCAAAAGAAAAACTTTGATTTGGTACAAAGGCACCGTTATATATTACGTAGAAACAGATCATAATAGAATTGAAGATTTTCATTTTCCAAAACTTTTTTTACCTTTCAGCTTTTCCCTGTACAGTTGATCAAAACATTATTTTGCGTCTATTGAGTTGTCAAAAACGGACTGAATAATATTTGACAAAAATTAGTACGGAATTGTGACGGATATTTGTACGGTATAAGTACGTAAGATTATTTCATTGTTATTTCATCGCTTCAAAAGGACGAAAGAGAGAGGTAAAAATTGGAAAATATGTAGAACGTCACCGTTGGAGCTTCGTCAATCATAAACTCACATTTCCGATCAAAGATTCCCAAGTACATTATATGTATATTATATCACAAAGTGTAAAAAATTTTGAAACTTTCAGTCGTTATACACCGAACGGTCGTTCGCCGAACTTACCGTCGTCAACGACGAAGAAACCGAGACGTCGAGTGGCAACAGTATCTCAGAGGAGAGCTGCAAATATTCGGGAGAGGCGCAGGATGTTCAATCTAAACGAGGCCTTCGACAAACTCCGCAGGAAAGTACGTGCCGCGTTTAAAAAAAAAAAAAAAGAGAACATATTCTTTTGACTTTTCTCCAAGACTTTTTCTTTCAATTTCGTAATAATCATTTCACGTGTTCAGGTACCGACATTCGCTTACGAGAAACGGCTTTCGAGAATCGAGACGTTGCGCCTGGCAATCACATACATCGCCTTTATGGGGGAGCTGCTCGGTATCGAGCCGAGTAGTCCGAAACCGGAATACATACCACGAGAATACTATTTGCCGAATTGAATCTTCTCTCCTCTGTTTCCATGATGAACGAGACTAGTTCATTAACCGATGCGAGCTAACATTCTATCGACGAAAATTTATTATTATTTATAATCGGCGAAACCAGTCTTCCATTATTTTATATATATAAAATTAATATTATAATATTAAATCTTTAGATGTAATTTAATCATGATACTCGTACATTTTTAATATTTCTTTTTATAATGTTATTCGGCATTTTTTTTTATTTTGGTCTATTAATCTTTTCGATAGTATTCTTTCTTCAACATTGTTTATAAATAATCGCGTGTCTATAAAAAATCTAAAAATAATATTAAAAGAGGAACTTTCAAATCAAGAGGATATTTTAAGTCTCGAAATATTCATTCTGGTATCGAAAAGATTAAAATTTTCGTTAACTAGACTTTTCTTTATATCGGATATATCTTTATAATTTTGTAACGTTCCATGGTTTTAATTATTGTAAATTTTATACAGTTAAAAGAGAAAATCGCAATATCAAGCGATATATATATATATATATATATATATTTAATTCGAGTAATTTGAGTAGTAGAAAAAAATCTATAATAATAAATTTACTTATATAATAAATAAATCTAGCATGAGATAAAAAGACAATAATATATAACTATAACTATCTATAATGGAATTTTAACATTTTTTTGTATAAATTACTGTAAATTAAGTTTAGCAAAAAAAAGCTTATTTGTGTAAGAAATATTATATTCTAAATTATATTTTAATATCATTATGCTTCTATATATGTATATGCGATATATTATTATATTCCATTATTAATATACTTTTGTTAACCATCTTGTCAGAACATCTTGAATTGTGAACGTGTGACCCCGACGTAATATTTATGTAATATTAGATGGTGGTAAAACCATATTGAAAGATTCCTTAACATCTTCTTCCTTTTGTATATTACTGCTTGTTCTATTGGTTATCCTGAGTGATCCAAAGTATTTATTATATTGTCATATATCATACCGGTCTCTTTCTGTCTTCCGGTTTAAAAATGGCAGAAAAATCTATTATATTTACAAATTTTAAAATAGTTAAAAGATATGTTAAAAAAATAGTTAAAAGTTCTCTTGGTTTTTTTTTTCATTTTATATGGATAATTTTTATATTTCCATTCAACTGTTTATGCTTTAATATTTGCGAATCTGTCTAGAACAAAAGAATTGCAAGCTAATATTAAAAAATACCTGTTAGTATCTTATTAGTTGCATGTTTCTGTGTAGTGTAGTAAAAGTGCAATAATTTAATCTTCGATAGATAACATTTTGCCCGAAAAAAAAATGACCGGTAAATGTGCGTTTCATTGATGATAATTAAATTTTTGCAAGAATTATAATGAGACTACAATAAAAATTTGTCTCTCATAAAATTATTGGATATATATATATATATATATATATATATATGTCTTTTGCTTTTCATATATATTTTTTCACACACTTTTCAATCGCGCAAATATACAAGTTAATATAATCTAACCTCAAACCTTCGTATTGCATGTAAACCTGTATGTATTTCAAATATTGTGTTTATATGTTTACATAATGTAAATAACAAAAGCAAGATAATAAAGCAAAAATTATTATCTTTGTTCAATTTTATTCTTCTAATAATTTAATCTTTGAGAATTTTAATTTTTCCTAAATATCGATGATCGATAACAATTTATGTAATTTTACCGACCGTACGTAATTATTGATATTAAATTTTCAATTGTCTATACTTTTATAAATTACGTATTAAACATAAATAATCTTGAAAATTTGAAAAAAAAATTGAGAAATTTAATTATTAATTTTATTACTTTCCTGACATAAATTTTTGTACAAAAATTGACAATTTTAAAACTTAAAATGTTATTTCAGTCATTTTACATTCTTGAAAAATTACATTTTTCCTTCATATAACAAATGTCAAATCTTGTGTTATTTGAAATATAAAAATAAATAACAAATGTAAATAAAAAAAAAAACAGCATTTTTATGTGTCCATAATACTACAATTATATAATTATAAGCAAAAAAATACTGATTTGTTTTGTAATAAGTATAATAGATTCTCTATAGACATTTTTTTTTTTTTTTTATTCTGGAATAATTAATTTTTCATTCATATATGTATAAAGTAAAACAAAATAGAGAAAAACTAAACAATTTTTTTAAACATATATTATACATATATATTCCAAAAGACTATACCATTAAAAAAAAAAAAAAATTATAGATGGAAAGAAAATTCCAGAATAAAGGAATTTGATTATAGTATTTTAATTTTCAATTTAATGTATTAATAATAAAAGTTTCTCGTTTTCTAGATGTTGCTCTGAATAAAGATGACTACGTAATTCTAATAAGCCAATTTTCTTTCCACATAGTTTACAAAAAGCAGCTACATTTCCCACTATGTGTGCATCCCTGATGAAAGAGATTAAAACATATAAAATATAATTATAATAATATACATAAAAATACTGTCTACATACTCGCTAGCAAGATACTGTAATTGTAAAAGATGTTTCAATATATCCTCGCTATGTTCATCTATTTCGTGTAGTTTTAATGCTTTATGCAACGAATATATGTCACACTTTTCTCATCATTTCTAGAGCAGATGGCAAAAAATGCGGTCTGTTATAATGATTCCATTCGCTATTAAAATAATCGACTTCATCATCTTCTGGATTTCATGATTTTCTTTGTTTCTCAATTCGAGTAAAATGTGTTTAATTTTATTTTGACAAATTATAATATCATCATCATTAGTTATCGTCCAGTTGCATTCCGATATTTATCCAATTATGCAATTTATTTATCTGTAAGTTTAAAGTTGATAAAAATTGATTACCAAAGTTATTATTCTATTATTATAACAATAAAATAACAATATGACAAAATAACGATAAAAGAAATAAAAAATAAGACAATTATAATTATAATCTAACTATAAAATTATTGGAAGATAGATTTTGATGATAGAAAACAATCTAATGCAAAATATATTACATGACAAATTACATATATAAAATATAATTGCAAAATACCAGAAGACACAAATTATCAATTCAATGTTTTTTATAATATATACACATATGATATACACATATGACATACATACATACATGATTAAAACCTAATTAAAAATAATTAAATTAAAAAGTAATACAATCACAAATAATTTAAAAATAAATAAATATACCTTCTCAGATGATTTTGTTTACTCCAGTACTCTCTTTAATTCCCAAATGGAATAATCAATTAATGACTTTATTCGCTAGAGCATCCAATTCACGAAGAGTCCTTAAATAGAGCCCATTTCTTTGGGCCATTGTTTTTCGGCTTGATAAGTGTTTAAACGACGGTTTGCCTTTTCATTCCGCCACATTTTATAAAGGTTTAAAATAGCAATGCAGTCACCGTTAGAACTACGAGTCCATTTTTTTTTCCGTGTATATGAAGAAACAGTAGGATGGCATCTCTCAAGAATAAAAACATCCTTAACAGACATACTGGCTTTCATAATAATAGCATCTTGTAACACTTCAAAAACGTGGCCCAACACGATAAATTTCGAAATTCGAATATCGAGCGGAAAAAGCGCCATCGCTTTGTCAAGATCAGTTAATTTTCCATCGAAAGATAGGTAAGAATCGTCCTCATTACCAAGGCCCCGACTTTTTTTTTTTTTTAGATTAGAATATCGTTTGTCAAATTAGAAAAACTAGGTGGATCGAGGAACTGCGAAAAAAGTACACGTGGCTCATCGATATCAAGAACTTTAGCACGAAAAATAACATTAGCGAGCGGAACGCGAAGCATTTCCGGCGTACTTTTAGCTAAAATATTCTGTAAATTTTATAGGAAAATAATTAAGAAATTATCGCACATGAAAAACATGGATTCTAAATATTTTAATTACTTACATCATAAAATGCTTTTGGTACTAATCTCTACCATTCATTATACGACCCGTGCGACCAGCTCATTGTATACAATTTACTCACTCAACAAAGTTTTAAAGTTTGATATCGAGTGATGAGATTCTCGATAGTTATTTCACAAGGCAAAAATCTATTATTGGAAATTATGTATCGAATTACTTTTTTTTTCCCTTTTCGATAATTATATTATTTTTAAATACTTTCAATATTTTTTTTCACAATTAAATCATTTTTTTCTTCCTTTCTTTTTATATGAATTAAACGTATAATTTATATAAAAATTGTATACCATATTTTACATTCGGCACAATAATACTGCTTTCAGCAATATTTGTAGAAAGTATAATGTGCCTATAATCTTCCAATGGTTAGTGAAAAAACACATAACTGTTCGTCATCACCAGAAATCAATGAATATAAAATCCTTAGATAATTTATCTTTGTGACAAGTTAATGTCAAGTAATTATATAACTCTTCAATTTCATAAAGTCCTGATAAAAATATATGAACGTCTTTGAAATGAATTTCAATCTCCTGCATTATCTCCTGCATATTTATGTCAATTTTATCTAAAGCATCGACAATAAGCGAGTAAAAATTGATCATATATTGACTGATTTTTCGCTCCACAGCAGATACTTTCTACAAAATAAATTTATCATTACGCATCATGATACAAATTTGTACACTTGTAAATTTTATATGTGTGCTGTGTGTGTGTGTGTGTGTGTGTGTGTGTGTGTGTGTGTGTGTATACACACATACATACATGAACACAAATTATAAAATTTGAAATAATTATTTTCATGTGTACTTATAATCCCTAGATTTGTTATCTCAACCAGATAATACGTACAAATTTCAAAATTTTTCTTTTTTTGGGAATTTTGATAATTCGGGAATTTCGATACTGCTAATTCATTTGAAAAGTATTTTGCAAATTTTGTTACATCGATTATTACCGACATGAGAATAACTTTGACCTGTCTAGAATTTATTTGTAATAATCTTTTAACAACAAATAATAGAAAATCAAAATTTTGGTCTAGTTCATGAATTTCATCTAATATAATGTGCGCATAATTCAACATATGTTAATGCTCAATTATATGTTGGAGTAGAATTTCGGTGATGCAGTTAAACGAATTTCAAGTGAAGTTTTTCTTTTCACTAAGGTACTATATAGCTTGAGGCTACCAAGGCTACAAGGCTACCAAGATCCCAATTTCCTTCTTGGCTGACTCTTTTGGCAACACTTATCGCAGCAATTCGTCTTGATTGCGTAAACTATATTAATATTATAATTCTTGTATAATCTACATATTATTTTTCTCACGATTTAATAATAATACACGATTTAATAATAATACAAAAATTAAAAAATTTGATAAAAATATACCTATAACATCACAGTTAAGCCTCTTCTTCATATAAGTATTAAGAATGTATCGTGAAATCTGAGTCATTTTTTCACAGCTGGTTGGTCCCTGAATCATGAGTACAGAATTTATCTTGATTATAGACAGTATCTTGTTTCTTTCACGATTAAGATAGATAAATCATTAAATTTTGGATAAGTAAAATTGCACTCTCGATAGATTTTAGCCAGATCCTCTACATAGAGTTTTTGTAGAGTTTTTGTCATCTTCTAATCCTGGGGATGTCATATTTAATTATTCTCTATTTCTATCTTTACTATTCATATACTAAAAAAAAACAAATTTAATATAAAAGAATTCCTTTTCATATACATTATGTGATTAAATAAAAAACTATTTTACTCTGAAATATTCCTCGGCTTCTATCTCTGTATAATTCTTTACAAACGTTTCTTTTATGGTTTGTGTAGCCTTAAAGTTATTATTTCTCTCATTTGAGGAAGTCACAATTTTCAATTTGTTTCATACAGCTTTCTAAATGTAAAATGTTTTACTATTAAATACATTACACATACAACTTTGTAATAGAGATAAAAAAAAAAAAATTGGATAACGCAATAGCAAATTCTTAACTCTTTGCAATAGAATTATATGTTTATGTATAAGAATGTTGATAAATGTCCAGTTTAAGTCCTCCTACCTTCGATTTAGACAAAAAAGCTCACGCGACGCGTTTTTGCACAAAACGAAAGAATCTGGCAGAAAAAAAAATCGCTCTACCCCGCAAAACGAAATTAATCATTAAAGTTTACATTATTTAGGGTTAGGAAACCTGTCATATCGACGAAAAGTATCGACAAGAGTTTCATTGTGTTTAAATGCGTTTCGATCGCTCCACATAATAATAGTTATTTTTCTTTTTTTTTTTTTTTTTTTTTTTTTTGCTTCTTGGTTGTGTTTTGAGTAACCTAATTGACTCGTCCTAACCAATATATGAAAGGTTAGGTCGAGATGGTTAGGTTAGGTTAGGTTAGGTTAGGTTAGGTTAGGTTAGGTTAGGTTAGGTTAGGTTAGGTTAGGTTAGGTTAGGTTAGGTTAGGTTAGGTTAGGTTAGGTTAGGTTAGGTTAGGTTAGGTTAGGTTAGGTTAGGTTAGGTTAGGTTAGGTTAGGTTAGGTTAGGTTAGGTTAGGTTAGGTTAGGTTAGGTTAGGTTAGGTTAGGTTAGGTTAGGTTAGGTTAGGTTAGGTTAGGTTAGGTTAGGTTAGGTTAGGTTAGGTTAGGTTAGGTTAGGTTAGGTTAGGTTAGGTTAGGTTAGGTTAGGTTAGGTTAGGTTAGGTTAGGTTAGGTTAGGTTAGGTTAGGTTAGGTTAGGTTAGGTTAGGTTAGGTTAGGTTAGGTTAGGTTAGGTTAGGTTAGGTTAGGTTAGGTTAGGTTAGGTTAGGTTAGGTTAGGTTAGGTTAGGTTAGGTTAGGTTAGGTTAGGTTAGGTTAGGTTAGGTTAGGTTAGGTTAGGTTAGGTTAGGTTAGGTTAGGTTAGGTTAGGTTAGGTTAGGTTAGGTTAGGTTAGGTTAGGTTAGGTTAGGTTAGGTTAGGTTAGGTTAGGTTAGGTTAGGTTAGGTTAGGTTAGGTTAGGTTAGGTTAGGTTAGGTTAGGTTAGGTTAGGTTAGGTTAGGTTAGGTTAGGTTAGGTTAGGTTAGGTTAGGTTAGGTTAGGTTAGGTTAGGTTAGGTTAGGTTAGGTTAGGTTAGGTTAGGTTAGGTTAGGTTAGGTTAGGTTAGGTTAGGTTAGGTTAGGTTAGGTTAGGTTAGGTTAGGTTAGGTTAGGTTAGGTTAGGTTAGGTTAGGTTAGGTTAGGTTAGGTTAGGTTAGGTTAGGTTAGGTTAGGTTAGGTTAGGTTAGGTTAGGTTAGGTTAGGTTAGGTTAGGTTAGGTTAGGTTAGGTTAGGTTAGGTTAGGTTAGGTTAGGTTAGGTTAGGTTAGGTTAGGTTAGGTTAGGTTAGGTTAGGTTAGGTTAGGTTAGGTTAGGTTAGGTTAGGTTAGGTTAGGTTAGGTTAGGTTAGGTTAGGTTAGGTTAGGTTAGGTTAGGTTAGGTTAGGTTAGGTTAGGTTAGGTTAGGTTAGGTTAGGTTAGGTTAGGTTAGGTTAGGTTAGGTTAGGTTAGGTTAGGTTAGGTTAGGTTAGGTTAGGTTAGGTTAGGTTAGGTTAGGTTAGGTTAGGTTAGGTTAGGTTAGGTTAGGTTAGGTTAGGTTAGGTTAGGTTAGGTTAGGTTAGGTTAGGTTAGGTTAGGTTAGGTTAGGTTAGGTTAGGTTAGGTTAGGTTAGGTTAGGTTAGGTTAGGTTAGGTTAGGTTAGGTTAGGTTAGGTTAGGTTAGGTTAGGTTAGGTTAGGTTAGGTTAGGTTAGGTTAGGTTAGGTTAGGTTAGGTTAGGTTAGGTTAGGTTAGGTTAGGTTAGGTTAGGTTAGGTTAGGTTAGGTTAGGTTAGGTTAGGTTAGGTTAGGTTAGGTTAGGTTAGGTTAGGTTAGGTTAGGTTAGGTTAGGTTAGGTTAGGTTAGGTTAGGTTAGGTTAGGTTAGGTTAGGTTAGGTTAGGTTAGGTTAGGTTAGGTTAGGTTAGGTTAGGTTAGGTTAGGTTAGGTTAGGTTAGGTTAGGTTAGGTTAGGTTAGGTTAGGTTAGGTTAGGTTAGGTTAGGTTAGGTTAGGTTAGGTTAGGTTAGGTTAGGTTAGGTTAGGTTAGGTTAGGTTAGGTTAGGTTAGGTTAGGTTAGGTTAGGTTAGGTTAGGTTAGGTTAGGTTAGGTTAGGTTAGGTTAGGTTAGGTTAGGTTAGGTTAGGTTAGGTTAGGTTAGGTTAGGTTAGGTTAGGTTAGGTTAGGTTAGGTTAGGTTAGGTTAGGTTAGGTTAGGTTAGGTTAGGTTAGGTTAGGTTAGGTTAGGTTAGGTTAGGTTAGGTTAGGTTAGGTTAGGTTAGGTTAGGTTAGGTTAGGTTAGGTTAGGTTAGGTTAGGTTAGGTTAGGTTAGGTTAGGTTAGGTTAGGTTAGGTTAGGTTAGGTTAGGTTAGGTTAGGTTAGGTTAGGTTAGGTTAGGTTAGGTTAGGTTAGGTTAGGTTAGGTTAGGTTAGGTTAGGTTAGGTTAGGTTAGGTTAGGTTAGGTTAGGTTAGGTTAGGTTAGGTTAGGTTAGGTTAGGTTAGGTTAGGTTAGGTTAGGTTAGGTTAGGTTAGGTTAGGTTAGGTTAGGTTAGGTTAGGTTAGGTTAGGTTAGGTTAGGTTAGGTTAGGTTAGGTTAGGTTAGGTTAGGTTAGGTTAGGTTAGGTTAGGTTAGGTTAGGTTAGGTTAGGTTAGGTTAGGTTAGGTTAGGTTAGGTTAGGTTAGGTTAGGTTAGGTTAGGTTAGGTTAGGTTAGGTTAGGTTAGGTTAGGTTAGGTTAGGTTAGGTTAGGTTAGGTTAGGTTAGGTTAGGTTAGGTTAGGTTAGGTTAGGTTAGGTTAGGTTAGGTTAGGTTAGGTTAGGTTAGGTTAGGTTAGGTTAGGTTAGGTTAGGTTAGGTTAGGTTAGGTTAGGTTAGGTTAGGTTAGGTTAGGTTAGGTTAGGTTAGGTTAGGTTAGGTTAGGTTAGGTTAGGTTAGGTTAGGTTAGGTTAGGTTAGGTTAGGTTAGGTTAGGTTAGGTTAGGTTAGGTTAGGTTAGGTTAGGTTAGGTTAGGTTAGGTTAGGTTAGGTTAGGTTAGGTTAGGTTAGGTTAGGTTAGGTTAGGTTAGGTTAGGTTAGGTTAGGTTAGGTTAGGTTAGGTTAGGTTAGGTTAGGTTAGGTTAGGTTAGGTTAGGTTAGGTTAGGTTAGGTTAGGTTAGGTTAGGTTAGGTTAGGTTAGGTTAGGTTAGGTTAGGTTAGGTTAGGTTAGGTTAGGTTAGGTTAGGTTAGGTTAGGTTAGGTTAGGTTAGGTTAGGTTAGGTTAGGTTAGGTTAGGTTAGGTTAGGTTAGGTTAGGTTAGGTTAGGTTAGGTTAGGTTAGGTTAGGTTAGGTTAGGTTAGGTTAGGTTAGGTTAGGTTAGGTTAGGTTAGGTTAGGTTAGGTTAGGTTAGGTTAGGTTAGGTTAGGTTAGGTTAGGTTAGGTTAGGTTAGGTTAGGTTAGGTTAGGTTAGGTTAGGTTAGGTTAGGTTAGGTTAGGTTAGGTTAGGTTAGGTTAGGTTAGGTTAGGTTAGGTTAGGTTAGGTTAGGTTAGGTTAGGTTAGGTTAGGTTAGGTTAGGTTAGGTTAGGTTAGGTTAGGTTAGGTTAGGTTAGGTTAGGTTAGGTTAGGTTAGGTTAGGTTAGGTTAGGTTAGGTTAGGTTAGGTTAGGTTAGGTTAGGTTAGGTTAGGTTAGGTTAGGTTAGGTTAGGTTAGGTTAGGTTAGGTTAGGTTAGGTTAGGTTAGGTTAGGTTAGGTTAGGTTAGGTTAGGTTAGGTTAGGTTAGGTTAGGTTAGGTTAGGTTAGGTTAGGTTAGGTTAGGTTAGGTTAGGTTAGGTTAGGTTAGGTTAGGTTAGGTTAGGTTAGGTTAGGTTAGGTTAGGTTAGGTTAGGTTAGGTTAGGTTAGGTTAGGTTAGGTTAGGTTAGGTTAGGTTAGGTTAGGTTAGGTTAGGTTAGGTTAGGTTAGGTTAGGTTAGGTTAGGTTAGGTTAGGTTAGGTTAGGTTAGGTTAGGTTAGGTTAGGTTAGGTTAGGTTAGGTTAGGTTAGGTTAGGTTAGGTTAGGTTAGGTTAGGTTAGGTTAGGTTAGGTTAGGTTAGGTTAGGTTAGGTTAGGTTAGGTTAGGTTAGGTTAGGTTAGGTTAGGTTAGGTTAGGTTAGGTTAGGTTAGGTTAGGTTAGGTTAGGTTAGGTTAGGTTAGGTTAGGTTAGGTTAGGTTAGGTTAGGTTAGGTTAGGTTAGGTTAGGTTAGGTTAGGTTAGGTTAGGTTAGGTTAGGTTAGGTTAGGTTAGGTTAGGTTAGGTTAGGTTAGGTTAGGTTAGGTTAGGTTAGGTTAGGTTAGGTTAGGTTAGGTTAGGTTAGGTTAGGTTAGGTTAGGTTAGGTTAGGTTAGGTTAGGTTAGGTTAGGTTAGGTTAGGTTAGGTTAGGTTAGGTTAGGTTAGGTTAGGTTAGGTTAGGTTAGGTTAGGTTAGGTTAGGTTAGGTTAGGTTAGGTTAGGTTAGGTTAGGTTAGGTTAGGTTAGGTTAGGTTAGGTTAGGTTAGGTTAGGTTAGGTTAGGTTAGGTTAGGTTAGGTTAGGTTAGGTTAGGTTAGGTTAGGTTAGGTTAGGTTAGGTTAGGTTAGGTTAGGTTAGGTTAGGTTAGGTTAGGTTAGGTTAGGTTAGGTTAGGTTAGGTTAGGTTAGGTTAGGTTAGGTTAGGTTAGGTTAGGTTAGGTTAGGTTAGGTTAGGTTAGGTTAGGTTAGGTTAGGTTAGGTTAGGTTAGGTTAGGTTAGGTTAGGTTAGGTTAGGTTAGGTTAGGTTAGGTTAGGTTAGGTTAGGTTAGGTTAGGTTAGGTTAGGTTAGGTTAGGTTAGGTTAGGTTAGGTTAGGTTAGGTTAGGTTAGGTTAGGTTAGGTTAGGTTAGGTTAGGTTAGGTTAGGTTAGGTTAGGTTAGGTTAGGTTAGGTTAGGTTAGGTTAGGTTAGGTTAGGTTAGGTTAGGTTAGGTTAGGTTAGGTTAGGTTAGGTTAGGTTAGGTTAGGTTAGGTTAGGTTAGGTTAGGTTAGGTTAGGTTAGGTTAGGTTAGGTTAGGTTAGGTTAGGTTAGGTTAGGTTAGGTTAGGTTAGGTTAGGTTAGGTTAGGTTAGGTTAGGTTAGGTTAGGTTAGGTTAGGTTAGGTTAGGTTAGGTTAGGTTAGGTTAGGTTAGGTTAGGTTAGGTTAGGTTAGGTTAGGTTAGGTTAGGTTAGGTTAGGTTAGGTTAGGTTAGGTTAGGTTAGGTTAGGTTAGGTTAGGTTAGGTTAGGTTAGGTTAGGTTAGGTTAGGTTAGGTTAGGTTAGGTTAGGTTAGGTTAGGTTAGGTTAGGTTAGGTTAGGTTAGGTTAGGTTAGGTTAGGTTAGGTTAGGTTAGGTTAGGTTAGGTTAGGTTAGGTTAGGTTAGGTTAGGTTAGGTTAGGTTAGGTTAGGTTAGGTTAGGTTAGGTTAGGTTAGGTTAGGTTAGGTTAGGTTAGGTTAGGTTAGGTTAGGTTAGGTTAGGTTAGGTTAGGTTAGGTTAGGTTAGGTTAGGTTAGGTTAGGTTAGGTTAGGTTAGGTTAGGTTAGGTTAGGTTAGGTTAGGTTAGGTTAGGTTAGGTTAGGTTAGGTTAGGTTAGGTTAGGTTAGGTTAGGTTAGGTTAGGTTAGGTTAGGTTAGGTTAGGTTAGGTTAGGTTAGGTTAGGTTAGGTTAGGTTAGGTTAGGTTAGGTTAGGTTAGGTTAGGTTAGGTTAGGTTAGGTTAGGTTAGGTTAGGTTAGGTTAGGTTAGGTTAGGTTAGGTTAGGTTAGGTTAGGTTAGGTTAGGTTAGGTTAGGTTAGGTTAGGTTAGGTTAGGTTAGGTTAGGTTAGGTTAGGTTAGGTTAGGTTAGGTTAGGTTAGGTTAGGTTAGGTTAGGTTAGGTTAGGTTAGGTTAGGTTAGGTTAGGTTAGGTTAGGTTAGGTTAGGTTAGGTTAGGTTAGGTTAGGTTAGGTTAGGTTAGGTTAGGTTAGGTTAGGTTAGGTTAGGTTAGGTTAGGTTAGGTTAGGTTAGGTTAGGTTAGGTTAGGTTAGGTTAGGTTAGGTTAGGTTAGGTTAGGTTAGGTTAGGTTAGGTTAGGTTAGGTTAGGTTAGGTTAGGTTAGGTTAGGTTAGGTTAGGTTAGGTTAGGTTAGGTTAGGTTAGGTTAGGTTAGGTTAGGTTAGGTTAGGTTAGGTTAGGTTAGGTTAGGTTAGGTTAGGTTAGGTTAGGTTAGGTTAGGTTAGGTTAGGTTAGGTTAGGTTAGGTTAGGTTAGGTTAGGTTAGGTTAGGTTAGGTTAGGTTAGGTTAGGTTAGGTTAGGTTAGGTTAGGTTAGGTTAGGTTAGGTTAGGTTAGGTTAGGTTAGGTTAGGTTAGGTTAGGTTAGGTTAGGTTAGGTTAGGTTAGGTTAGGTTAGGTTAGGTTAGGTTAGGTTAGGTTAGGTTAGGTTAGGTTAGGTTAGGTTAGGTTAGGTTAGGTTAGGTTAGGTTAGGTTAGGTTAGGTTAGGTTAGGTTAGGTTAGGTTAGGTTAGGTTAGGTTAGGTTAGGTTAGGTTAGGTTAGGTTAGGTTAGGTTAGGTTAGGTTAGGTTAGGTTAGGTTAGGTTAGGTTAGGTTAGGTTAGGTTAGGTTAGGTTAGGTTAGGTTAGGTTAGGTTAGGTTAGGTTAGGTTAGGTTAGGTTAGGTTAGGTTAGGTTAGGTTAGGTTAGGTTAGGTTAGGTTAGGTTAGGTTAGGTTAGGTTAGGTTAGGTTAGGTTAGGTTAGGTTAGGTTAGGTTAGGTTAGGTTAGGTTAGGTTAGGTTAGGTTAGGTTAGGTTAGGTTAGGTTAGGTTAGGTTAGGTTAGGTTAGGTTAGGTTAGGTTAGGTTAGGTTAGGTTAGGTTAGGTTAGGTTAGGTTAGGTTAGGTTAGGTTAGGTTAGGTTAGGTTAGGTTAGGTTAGGTTAGGTTAGGTTAGGTTAGGTTAGGTTAGGTTAGGTTAGGTTAGGTTAGGTTAGGTTAGGTTAGGTTAGGTTAGGTTAGGTTAGGTTAGGTTAGGTTAGGTTAGGTTAGGTTAGGTTAGGTTAGGTTAGGTTAGGTTAGGTTAGGTTAGGTTAGGTTAGGTTAGGTTAGGTTAGGTTAGGTTAGGTTAGGTTAGGTTAGGTTAGGTTAGGTTAGGTTAGGTTAGGTTAGGTTAGGTTAGGTTAGGTTAGGTTAGGTTAGGTTAGGTTAGGTTAGGTTAGGTTAGGTTAGGTTAGGTTAGGTTAGGTTAGGTTAGGTTAGGTTAGGTTAGGTTAGGTTAGGTTAGGTTAGGTTAGGTTAGGTTAGGTTAGGTTAGGTTAGGTTAGGTTAGGTTAGGTTAGGTTAGGTTAGGTTAGGTTAGGTTAGGTTAGGTTAGGTTAGGTTAGGTTAGGTTAGGTTAGGTTAGGTTAGGTTAGGTTAGGTTAGGTTAGGTTAGGTTAGGTTAGGTTAGGTTAGGTTAGGTTAGGTTAGGTTAGGTTAGGTTAGGTTAGGTTAGGTTAGGTTAGGTTAGGTTAGGTTAGGTTAGGTTAGGTTAGGTTAGGTTAGGTTAGGTTAGGTTAGGTTAGGTTAGGTTAGGTTAGGTTAGGTTAGGTTAGGTTAGGTTAGGTTAGGTTAGGTTAGGTTAGGTTAGGTTAGGTTAGGTTAGGTTAGGTTAGGTTAGGTTAGGTTAGGTTAGGTTAGGTTAGGTTAGGTTAGGTTAGGTTAGGTTAGGTTAGGTTAGGTTAGGTTAGGTTAGGTTAGGTTAGGTTAGGTTAGGTTAGGTTAGGTTAGGTTAGGTTAGGTTAGGTTAGGTTAGGTTAGGTTAGGTTAGGTTAGGTTAGGTTAGGTTAGGTTAGGTTAGGTTAGGTTAGGTTAGGTTAGGTTAGGTTAGGTTAGGTTAGGTTAGGTTAGGTTAGGTTAGGTTAGGTTAGGTTAGGTTAGGTTAGGTTAGGTTAGGTTAGGTTAGGTTAGGTTAGGTTAGGTTAGGTTAGGTTAGGTTAGGTTAGGTTAGGTTAGGTTAGGTTAGGTTAGGTTAGGTTAGGTTAGGTTAGGTTAGGTTAGGTTAGGTTAGGTTAGGTTAGGTTAGGTTAGGTTAGGTTAGGTTAGGTTAGGTTAGGTTAGGTTAGGTTAGGTTAGGTTAGGTTAGGTTAGGTTAGGTTAGGTTAGGTTAGGTTAGGTTAGGTTAGGTTAGGTTAGGTTAGGTTAGGTTAGGTTAGGTTAGGTTAGGTTAGGTTAGGTTAGGTTAGGTTAGGTTAGGTTAGGTTAGGTTAGGTTAGGTTAGGTTAGGTTAGGTTAGGTTAGGTTAGGTTAGGTTAGGTTAGGTTAGGTTAGGTTAGGTTAGGTTAGGTTAGGTTAGGTTAGGTTAGGTTAGGTTAGGTTAGGTTAGGTTAGGTTAGGTTAGGTTAGGTTAGGTTAGGTTAGGTTAGGTTAGGTTAGGTTAGGTTAGGTTAGGTTAGGTTAGGTTAGGTTAGGTTAGGTTAGGTTAGGTTAGGTTAGG